>NC_057800.1:704406195-704452806 GCF_018294505.1 Triticum aestivum
CACTGTTCATCCCATCGATCGGCTTCAATTAGCAGCAGTAGCGAAGGAATCGCTCAATCGGGTTCAGTTAATATCCATCGATCGATCGCTCTGGTTCAGTAACGCGTAGCCTGCAGTGCAATCGCTCGGGTTCAGTTAGAGCCCAACGCCTCGCTCGGGTTCAGTTAGAGCCAACGCCTCGCACACACGCGCATACGTGTACGAGAGAAACGCGCATCGCTCGGCCCCCGACCTCCCACCGTAACCGGGAACTCCCCGAAATTTTCCTCCGCCTCGCTTCTTCCACGATTTTTTCCTTCATGGACGGCCCAAAGAATGTCATGCAGCTGCGTCTTCGGCCCGCCCAGGACGAAAAGCCCATTTTCTGTCATGATTTTTGTCATAGAAGTAGGATCCCACCACATCTATGATGATACCGGGTTTTGTCAAAATTATCATCATAGAAGTGCCAAATGTATGACAAAAAATTTTTGTTCGGCCCAAAATGTCACGGATGTGTCTTTTTTTTGTAGTTTTAACGTTCGGTGACGAATGGTATTATGAGTTTATGTGTTTTGATGTACCGAAGGTAGTTAGGAGTCCCTGCTATGATCACGGACATGACGAGGAGTCTCAAAATGGTCGATACATAAAGATTGATATATTGGACGGCTATATTCGGACACCGGAAGTGTTCCGGGTGATTTCGGAGAAAACCGGAGTGCCGGAGGGTTACCGGAACACCCCCGGGGAAAGATTGGGCCTACATGGGCCATAGGAAAGAGGGGAGGCAGCCGTGCCCCCTCCCTATAGGGAGTCCAAATTGGACTAGGGAGGGGGCGCGTCCCCCCTTTCCTTCTCGACTTCCTCTCTCTCGGTGTACAAAAAGAGGGGTACACTTTTTGTACCCATATAACTGTGCACGGGCAGTCTGAGCCACGGGCACCACCACACCAAGCAAGGCAAGGGAGGTGAGCCAGGGTAAGACCGAAGCTCAAGAGAACTATAACAACACCAAGGCCAAGACCACGAAGAGCAAAGGGGACGAAGCGGACTCCCCCGGCAAGATCCTTGCCGGGAGACAGTTCTAGCAGCCCCGGCAAGACCCTTGCCGCGGCGACTCGTCCCACGCCTACGGAGCAAATCGCCCTTGAGTCCACTGCCCCCAAAGGGCAAGGATTCGGGAGACATCCCCGTGGCGGCATGCAGATCTTCGTGAAGACATTCAAGATCAGATACGCACTAAGGAGACGACAACCCTTGGTGGGATCCCAGCCGAGGAAGATCACAAGGCCCCCGGCAAGCGCCTTGCCGGGGATGACAGCAGGCGCCTCGGCAAGACCCTTGCCGGGGCCCCGGCAAGGCCCTTACCAAGGACACCCGCAGGGTCACCATCAGGCCCACGCCGACTAAACCTCCACCACCGCATACATGCAGTTGCCGACCCAACCAGCTGGGCAGGCACCTGCGTGGCGGCATGCAGATCTTCGTGAAGACCCACCATTGCACCACCTCAGCTGCCTGCCTATCTATGTGGCATCACAGGCATCGCTGGCCAGGGCGCGTGTCGACACAAGAAGGAGCGGCGACGGACGAGACAGGTTTCTCCCTCGTCCCCGATAAAGCAAGGACACCTAAGCATGATGCATTAAATGCGCCTTGTCATGTAATGCGAGGGATAACCTCGCATCACGGTACCCTTTCCACCTCCGGTGTTCCAATGTGGCAACCGCTTTTTCTATAAAAGGAGGCTCGAGGCGACCAGGAGGAGGATTCGGCTTTTTGGAGCTCCTCACGCCCCATAGCTAGCTGAAGAACACAGATATACAATCCACCAAAGCAGGAGTAGGGTTTTACGCATCCTCGCGGCCCGAACCTGGATAAACGAACCGTGTGCTACCTATTAGATCCGCTCTTCTCACGACCCCGCGCCCGCTAACCGTAGTAGGGATTCTTGTGATCCCATAGGTGTCGTTCCCACCGACATCTCTGGCGCGTGAGGTAGGGGCCGCAGTTGTGAGAATCGGCTCTAGCAATCAGCCCAGCACTCCTTCGTCTTCGTGCCTCTTGGAGAGGGAAGGAGGCCGGAAGATCAGCGCTCGAGCAACTACAAACATAAGCTAAGTTGCACTGAACCCTTATTTGTTCTATCCTTTTTATATGAGGTTATTCCCCCCCGGAGATGTCACGCCTTTGTATGAGAAACCTGCATGCCAGGGGGCTCTCCCATGATCGGCAACGCCCTTGCCCTATTTCGAGTCTGCTCAACAGCTCAAGCGGCTGCGTCGGGAATGGCAGAGTAGCCTTCCGCAATCAACAACGCTCTCGATTCTGACTCGAGTCAAGCTCGACAGTTCGAGCGGCCGCGTTCAGACCGGAAAGGTGGCTCGTCCGGCAGCACGCGTACCCAGCAGGCCCATGGGGATCCGTCCCCAAAACTCCGCTAGGGGCTTCCGCGCCGGCGAGCCTACCCAATCGACGTAGGGCGCGCATACAAAGAGGAATTGAACGGGGAAATAACATGCACGAAATTAAAAGTACTGCAGAGTTATATTACATCACATCATTGCTGCGGTTCTAACTAAAGATGAAATTTGTCTTGGTCGTGAACCTGCAGCGGCGGTGAAGAACGGGATGCCTAATCCCGGCGCTGGCCTTCCACCTTCTTGATTTCGTCGATGCTGCTGATGACGGGCTTGATGCGCTCCTTGAGCACCGTGAGGCCAATACCCTCTGGCAAGCTATCGATCGTGGCACCGAAGTCGAGGTCGGGGTTCCAGTACGCCATCTTGGTGAGGACCTTGATCATGACCCCATGGCAAAGTCGCCGGTCTTCCCCAGCCAACGTGGCTGCTCTGCTGGAGTGAAGATAAGCCAAGGCTCCAAGGACGCCCTCGAAGAACAGAGTCAGCTTGGTGTTGACGGTCCCGCTGTGCTCAGGGGCGTACCTCATGTTTGGCATCCCCATGGTGGCCAACTGCGAGGTGACCCTGCCGGCGACGTGCTCCAGACGACTGATCCATCTGTTCTCGCCCGCCACATAATCCTGGTGGGAGGCGGCCTTGTTCGCCCGTAGCTGCTTCTCCTCCTCCAGACTCCTGGTCAAGGTCTCCTCTCGAGCCCTTCTCTCCGACAACATCTTCTCGAGATCCTCCAGCTTCAGGTTGAGATCTCTGATGGAGTTTTGCGCTTCGGAGAGCTCCTCAGCCCTGCTGATGACCGCTCCTTGCGCCTCCACCAAGGCGCTGTTGAGTGTGCTCTTCTCGTTGGACAGCTTGAGGTCCTGCTCCTTCAGCTCGTCCTGCGCCACCTCCAACTCCCTTACTTTGCCGGCATGGGCCAGAGCCTGGGCATCGAGTGCCTCCTTGTGCCTCTGCTCCAGCTCGCGAGTCCACCGCGTGACAAGGGCCTCGAGCTCCTCATCCTTGCCATGGAGCGCTGCGGCAAGCTTCACCTCATGCACGGTGAGGTCCTCTTCCTGGGAATCCAGTGCGGCTTGATGCTGGTTCCGGACGGCCTCGGCCGCGGCAGCCAAGTCTGCCGCCTTTCCTGGGCCTTCTCAATGTCAGCCATCTTTATGGTGAGCTCGACATTGCGCTTGGCCAGTTCCTCCTGAAAGGCCCTCTGCTCCTCGCGAGTCTGGTGGAACCAGGTCTGCGTCTCAGCAACGTGCGCCTTGAAATCCACCTCCACCTGGTCCACCATTGCTGTCCTGGACTTAACCTTGTCCAGACGGACACGGTAGAGCGCCTGGAGTTTTTGGAAGTTGGCCCCCATAGTGCGGAAAAGCTGCTCTTCTGGAGAACCATCACCGCCAACGTCCGGCTCACCGACAACCTCAAGCCCGGTGGCGGCAAGCACCTCGCCGTCAAAGACTTCCCCTTCGGCGGGCGCCCGAGAACTTGACGTCCCTGGGAGATGGACGAAAATATCATTGCCCACCTTCAGATATCTGCCGGGGCCCGAGGTTGAGGAGGAGGGAGGCTGATCATCAGCCACCTCTTCCTCGGGAGTGGCCTTGCCGGTTTCCCCGGCAGGCCCACTGTTGGCGCCCTCGGCAGAAGCCTCGCCGGTCGCCTTGGCGGCCCCCGCAGCGGTGTCCTCGGCAGCATCCTTGGCGGCCTCATCAGCGGCGACCTCGTCAGCGTCCCTGGCGGCCTCCTCAGAAATGTTCCCAACAACAGTATCCACGTCCTCCATACCTATTGAAGGAGGGCCTGGGTAGTAACGGGAGCATTGAAGCCAAGAAAAAGAATAAGGGAAAAACAGAGACGGAGGACAGGCGACTCACCAGTGCCAGGCTGTGAAGCAGAAGTCCCCTCCCCGCCAGCATCCGGCGCCGTGGCAGAGTCACCAGCACCCAAGTTCCCCTCTTCCTCCATGGGTGTGGGCTCCGTGCTTGATGCCATTGCCGGGGACGCCCCTCACAGCGGCGTAGTCGATGGGGGTGGTGTGTTGGGGGTAGCCCTCTGCGGCTCCTCCTGCTGGCGCTCCCCTCCTGCAAACCCGACAAGGTCAACACCACATCATCGAACGCCTACCACATGTCGAATAAGAGGAGGGTGATGAACTTACCCTGGGGGCTATGCCAAGGGCTGCTGTCCGGGCTGCTCAACACCACCAGTGGCGTCTTTGAAGCCCCAGCTAGGGGCTGACTGCTCGCCGAGGCCTTCGCCCTCTTCACCCTCTGGGCCAACGTCTGTGCATCCCTGCAAAATCAAAAAACGGATCAAGATGAGTGACTTAATTCAGAGGAATGGAAATGGCAGTAAGGAATGGAGTACTTACTCATCATCCACCTCCTCCTCTTCCACCACTTTCCTTTTCCTCTTCGGGCTGAGAGGCCCGAGATCAAAATTGACCTCCGCGTCAACATCCGAGTCGACATCTGCCGGAGGAGGCGAAGACGGCGGGGTTTGTGCGCGCCCAGATGAGGAAGGAGTTGTTGTCTTCTTCTTCTCAGCGGCCTTCGTCAGCCTCTTGGCTGTCGTGGCCCTCGTGTGATGCCCAGACCCCTCCAGGGTCAATTAAGGCCACGTAGCCCTGCCGGGACGGACCGGCTCGCCGGAGCCAGCCCACCGCGGGATTCGCCCTCTTCCCCTAGTTGGCGTTGAGCCCGCCGCCGCGTCCTCCTCCTCCGACGACTCGTCAGCCGCGTCTTCGACGAGCGGGGCTCCAGTGTCGGCGCTGCTAACCTCCCCGGAGGCCGCCGCCCATCGGGTGAGCTCCTCTTCCTCCGCAGCCGTTGCGGCCTTGTCCTCCACACCCCCGGCGCTGTCGGCCTCCATGGCAAGCTGTGCCTCCGTCGCCCTAGTGGCGATGTAGTCCAGCTCTGCCTGGGTGGTGTCCATGACAAGCCACCGCTCGGCGTCAGCATTGACATACACCTCGATCAGGGTGTCAAAGAATTGTTGCAGATCCGCATCCTTCGGCTCCTTCCAGCTTGGGACAGGGTCGTGCACGTTACAGTCCTGCATCATAGAAATGATCTCGGACCGACATGAATTATTGCACAACGGGGCCACCCCTGCTGGCAGCTTGAAAAACGGCCCCTTGATGGCCTTGCCAACCTTTGCGGCAGCCCTAGCGGCCTTGCCGGTCCGTTCGACCTCGCCATCGCGACCCACATCAAGCTGGAAAAGCCGCTGGCAGAAGTGGGCATGCGCCAATACTGTGAAGTTGTGATCGAGGGCAGGGCGGAGTCGCATAATGTCAGCCGGATTCGTAAAGAGCCAAGCTGGCCTCCCTTTGTTGTGCAACGGAGCGATCCGGCGGCGAATGAAGTCCGCCCGATCATCTCAAGGGTGAGTCCGGCCCGGGTGAGCTGGAGAATCCTAGTAGTGGCAACAGTGGGCCTCCCGTCGGCGGCGTCGACATCGGTCCAATCACTGCCATGGACCGGCGGCACTCGGCGGACCTTGCAGAATTCCGACGGTTTTCATCCTCAATCCAGCACCACCGGCCACGCCATTCCTCCCACCTCTCCTTCACGGCACCGTCCGGGTACACCCCCTTGGATCTTGGGATCCAGGTGACGCAACCAGAGACGACACCTCCCGGCTGGATCCAAGGGAAGAAGTAATGGCGGAAGAGCGCCGTGTTGGGCTGCACCCCGGCAAAGCCTTCGCAAAGATGCGCGAAGAAAGCCACGCACGCTACCGCATTCGGAGTAAAATCCAAGAGGCGAAAGCCGAAGGTGTGCATAATGTCGCAGAAGAAATCGGAGAAAGGAGGGCATAACCCGCAAGAAAGATAATCGACGAAAAAGGGATACCAATTTGGAGCAGGATCAGCGCAAGCAGCAGGAATGACGCGCGTCGCCGGGTGTCCCAAATTCTCTCCCCCGTCTTCGCTCCCCATAGGGGCCTAAAGAAGGCCCGGAGCTCTTGAACATCAACCGTCGAGGGGAAGAAAAAGGTGGACTTCGTCTGGTCCCCCGACAACGCGCTCTCCGGCGGCTCCACAGTCCCAGCGCCCTTAGCCACCCCCTTGCCCTTGACGGATTTGGGCGCCATGGCGACCTAGAAGTTTAGAGGGCTGAGGAAGGGGGATGGCGAAGCAATGACGGCGGGCGACGGCGGAAGCTTAGGAAGGAAGGAAGAGAGGAAACGGCAGCTCTGAGATTGGAAAAGGCACGCGGAAAGTGGAGAAAGTGAGCAGCGTGCCCGCGGTTATTCCTTTCTTATGGGGGAAAACACGGGCCGCCTCCTTTCACATTAACTGTGGTGTGACGCATGCCCGTCGGAACCAACCCCACGCATGCTGCCCACGTCACACGCACCTCCCCACGCCGCGCCACGCGCGGGAGTCGTGGGAAGCGCAACGTGCGAAGAACCTTACCGCGGTAAAAACTGCCCCGTCTGCCCGCGCACCGTTTTTGGGCCTAGCCCAACAACGCGTTGCGCTTATGTGTGGCCCAGGCCCGGGGGCTCCTGTCGGTGTACAAAAAAAGGGGTACACTTTTTGTACCCCTATAACTGTGCACGGGCAGTCTAAGCCATGGGCACCACCACACCAAGCAAGGCAAGGGAGGTGTGCCAGGGTAAGACCGAAGCTCAAGAGAACTAGAACAACGCCAAGGCCAAGACCACGAAGAGCAAAGGGGACGAAGCGGACTCCCCCGGCAAGATCCTTGCCGGGAGACAGTTCTAGCAGCCCCGACAAGACCCTTGCCACGGCGACTCGTCCCAAGCCTACGGAGCAAATCGCCCTTGAGTCCACTGCCCCCAAAGGGCAAGGATTCGGGAGACATCCCCGTGGCGGCATGTAGATCTTCATGAAGACATTCAAGATCAGATACACACTAAGGAGATGACAACCCTTGGCGGGATCCCAGCCGAGGAAGACCACAAGGCCCCCGGCAAGCGCCTTGCCGGGGATGACAGTAGGCGCCTCGGCAAGACCCTTGCCGGGGCCCCGGCAAGGCCCTTTCCGAGGACACCCGCAGGGCCACCATCAGGCCCACGTCGAATAAACCTCCACCACCGCATGCATGCAGCTGCCGACCCAACCAGCTGGGCAGGCACCTGCGTGGCGGCATGCAGATCTTCGTGAAGACCCACCACTGCGCCACCTCAGCTGCCTACCTACCTACGTGGCATCACAGGCGTCGCTGGCCAGGGCATGTGTCGACACAAGAAGGAGCGGTGACGGACAAGACAGGTTTCTCCCCCGTCCCCGATAAAGCAAGGACACCTAAGCAAGACGCATTAAATGCGCCTTGTCATGTAATGCGAGGGATAACCTCGCATCACGGTAACCTTTCCACCTCCGGTGTGCCACTGGGGCAACCCCTTTTTCTATAAAAGGAGGCCCGAGACGACCAGGAGGAGGATTCGGCTTTTTGGAGATCCTCACGCCCCATAGCTAGCTTAAGAACACAGATATACAATCCACCAAAGCAGAAGTAGGGTTTTACGCATCCTCGCGGCCCGAACCTGGATAAACGAACCGTGTGGTACCTGTTAGATCCGCTCTTCTCACGACCCTGCGCCCCGCTAACCGTAGTAGGGATTCTTGTGATCCCATCGGTGTCGTTCCCACCGACACTCTCCTTTCCCTCTTTCCCCATCTCCTCCTAGTAGGACTAGGAAAGGAGGAAATCCTACTCTTACTAGGAGGAGGATTCCTCCTCCCTTGGCGCGCCTCTAGGGCCGTCCAACCTCCACCTTGCTCCTTTATATACGGGGGCAGGGGGCACCCTAGAACACACAAGTTGATTATTGATCCCTTAGTGTGGTGCCCCCTCTACCATAATCCACCTCGGTCATATCATCATAGTCCTTAGGCGAAGCCCTGCGACGATAGCTTCATCATCAACGTCATCACACCGTCGTGCTGACGAAACTCTCCCTCGACACTCAGCTGGATCGAGAGTTCGTGGGACGTCATCGAGCCGAACATGTTGAGATCGCAAAGGTGCAGTACTTTCGGTACTAGGATCGGTCGGATCACGAAGACGTACGACTACATCAACCGTGTTGTCATAACGCTTCTGCTTACGGTCTACGAGGGTACGTGGACAACACTCTTCCCCTCTCGTTGCTATGCATCACCAGGATAGATCTTGCATGTGTGTAGGAACTTTTTTGAAATCCCAACAGTGGTATCAGAGTCAGGTCTATGCGTAGATGTTATATGCACGAGTAGAACACAAAGGAGTTGTGGGCGTGTGTGTATATACATATTGCTTGCCGTCACTAGTTGATTCTTGATTCAGCGGTATTGTTGGATGAAGCAGCCCAGACCGACATTACGCGTACGCTTACACGAGACTAGTTTTACCGACGTGCTTCGCACACAGGTGGCTTGTGGGTGTCTGTTTCTCCAACTTTAATTGAATCGGATTAAATGAACATGGTTCTTTCTAAAGATCAAAAAGAAATCACTATACCGCGTTGTAGTTTTTTGATGCGTAGGTAAGAATGGTTCTTGCTCAGCCCGTAGCTGCCACTAAAACTTGCAACAACAAACTAGATGATGTCTAACTTTTTTCTGCAGGGCATGTTGTGACGTGATATGATCAAGAAATGATGCTAAATTTTATTGTATGAGATGATCATGTTTTGTAACAGAGTTATCGACAACTGGCAGGAGCCATATGGTTGTCTCTTTATTGTATGAAATGCAATCACCATGTAATTGCTTTACTTTATCACTAAGCGGTAGCGATAGTCATAGAAGCAATAGTTGACGAGACAACAACGATGCTTCGATGGAGATCAAGGTGTCAAGCCGGTGACGATGGTGATCATGACGGTGCTTTGGAGATGGAGATCAAAGGCACAAGATGATGATGGCCATACCATATCACTTAGATTGATTGCATGTGATGTTTATCTTTTATGTATCCTATTTTTCTTAGTTCGGTGGTAGCATTATAAGATGATCTCTCACTAAATTTGAACGTATAAGTGTTCTCCCTGAGTATGCACCGTTGTTATAGTTCGTCGTGCCGAGACACCATGTGATGATCGGGTTGAAGGAAATATGCCCTAGAGGCAATAATAAAGTTATTATTTATTTCTTTAAATCATGATAAATGTTTATTATTCATGCTAGAATTGTATTAACCGGAAACTTAGTACATGTGTGAATACATAGACAAACAGAGTGTCACTAGTATGCCTCTACTTGACTAGCTCATTGAATCAAAGATGGTTAAGTTCCATAGCCATAGACATGAGTTGTCATTTGATTAACAGGATCACATCATTAGAGAATGATGTGATTGACTTGACCCATTCTGTTAGCTTAGCACGATGATTGTTTAGTTTGTTTCTATTGCTATCTTCATGACTTATACACATTCCTATGACTATGAGATTATGCAACTCCCGAATACCGGAGGAACACTTTGTGTGCTACCAAACGTCACAACGTATCTGGGTGATTATAAAGGTGCTCTACAGGTGTCTCCGATGGTACTTGTTGAGGTTGCATAGATCGAGATTAGGATTTGTCACTCCGATTGTCGGAGAGGTATCTCTGGGCCCTCTCGGTAATGCACATCACTATAAGCCTTGCAAGTAATGTGACTAATGAGTTAGTTGCGGGACGATGCATTATGGAACGAGATTGAACTAGGTATTAAGATACTGACGATCGAATCTCGGGGAAGTAACATACCGATGACAAAGGGAATAACGTATGTTGTTATGTGGTTTGACCGATAAAGATTGATACGTCTCGAACGTATCTATAATTTTTTATTGTTCCATGCTATATTATATTCTGTTTTGGACATTATTGGGCTTTATTATCCACTTCTATATTATTTTTGGGACCAACCTATTAACCGGAGGCCCAACCCATAATTGCTGTTTTTGCCTGTTTTAGGGTTTCGAAGAAAAGGAATATCAAGCGGAGTCCAAACGGAATGAAACCTTCGGGAACGTGATTTTCTCAACGAATAAGACTAGAGAGACTTGGACCCTACGTCAAGAAAGGAAATAGGAGGCCACGAGGTAGGTGGGTGCGCCCACCCCCACCAGGCGCCCCCTCCACCCTCGTGGGCCCCCTGTTGCTCCACCGACGTACTCCTTCATCCTATATATATCCACGTACCCCCAAACGATCTGATACGGAGTAAAAACGCTAATTCCACCGCCGTAACATTCTGTATCCACGAGATCCCATCTTGGGGCCTGTTCCGGAGCTCCGCCGGAGGAGGCATCGATCACGGAGGGCTTCTACATCAACACCATAGCCCCTCCGATGAAGTGTGAGTAGTTCACCTCAGACCTACGGGTCCATAGTTAGTAGCTAGATGACTGCTTCTCTCTTTTTGGATCTCAATACAATGTTCTCCCCCTCTCTTGTGGAGATCTATTCGATGTAATCTTCTTTTTGCGGTGTGTTTGTTGAGACCGATGAATTGCGGGTTTATGATCAAGTCTATGTATGAATAATATTTGAATCTTCTCTGAATTCTTTTATGTATGATTGGTTATCTTTGCAAGTCTCTTCGAATTATCAGTTTGGTTTGGCCTACTAGATTGATCTTTCTTGCAATGGGAGAAGTGCTTAGCTTTGGGTTCAATCTTGCGGTGTCCTTTCCCGGTGACAGTAAGGGCAGCAAGGCACGTATTGTATTGTTGCTATCCAGGATAACAAGATGGGGTTTTCTTCATATTGCATGAGTCTCTCCCTCTACATCATGTCATCTTGCTTAAGGCGTTACTCTGTTTTTAACTTAATACTCTAGATGCATGCTGGATAGCGCTCGATGAGTGGAATAATAGTAGTAGATGCAGGCAGGAGTCGGTCTACTTGTCTCGGACGTGATGCCTATATACATGATCATACCTAGATATTCTCATAACTATGCTCAATTCTGTCAATTGCTCAACAGTAATTTGTTTACCCACCGTAGAATACTTATGATCTCGAGAGAAGCCACTAGTGAAACCTATGGTCTCCGGGTCTATCTTTATCATATTGATCTCCTACTACTTAGTTATTTCCTTTGATATTTACTTTGCCTTTATTTTACTTTGCATCTTTTATCATAAAAATACCAAAAATATTATCTTATCATATCTATCAAATCCCACTCTCGTAAGTGGCCTATAGGGATTGACAACCCCTATTTGTGTTGGTTGCGAGGATTTATTTGTTTTGTGCAGGTGCGAGGGACTCGCGCGTAGCCTCAAACTAGATTGATACCTTGGTTCTCAAAAACTGAGGGAAATACATACGCTACTTTGCTGCATCATCCCTTCCTCTTCGGGGAAACCTACGCAGTGCTCAAGAGGTAGCAAGAAGGATTTTTGGCGCCGTTGTCGGGGAGGTCTACGCCAAAGTCAATATACCAAGTACCCATCACATACCCTTATCTCCTGCATTACATTATTTGCCATTTGCCTCTCGTTTTCCTCTCCCCCACTTCACCCTTGTCATTTTATTCGCCCTCTCTTTTCCGTTTGCTTTAATGTCTTACTTGGCTCGTTTGCTAGTTTGGTTGGAATAGTTGTTTATTTATTACTAAATAGAGAACCTAAGATCTATGGATCCTCATCCGCTTGCTAATCTTTTTAAGAGATCCAATTATGATGAACCAATTGCTAGTGAGTTTTGTCCACTAGATTATCTTTATGAGGTTTTGCTTGAAATTCGTGAATCTGAAAAGTGTGATGAATTACTTTATGAAGCGATTCACGATAGATCTTTGAATAAGAAGCATGATTGCAATGATTTTATTATAAATTCTATTTATGTAAATTGTGCTAATAATATGCAAAACCCTAAGCTTGGGGATGCTAGTTTTGCTATGTCCTCTACTTGTTGCAATGATCATGATTGGGGTGATTCTTCTTGTGATATTGAAAATTTATTTAAGCCCCATGATGAATATGAGATTGATAATAGTGTTTGCAATATTATTGAAAGTGGGTGTGGAAGAGTGTCAACTTTAGATCCCACATATTTGGAGAATGTTCAACCTTATGAAATTTTTGATAAAAGTGGGTTTGGAAAGGTCATGACTTTAGTTAATGTTAATCCCACTATTTTGAAAGAGTGTCAACTTTGCATGCATGTGGATCGTGTTGAAAATATTTTATGTGATAGATATTTTGTTGAATTTGCTTATGATCCTACATGTAATTATTACGAGAGAGGAAAATATGGTGGTAGAAATTTTCATGTTACTAAATTACCTCTCGTTATGTTGAGATTGTTATTGTTTCTTTCCGCTTCCTTGCATATGCTAGTTTTTGCTTGCCTTGATAATGTGTTTGACTATAAGATTCCTATGCATAGGAAGTATGTTAGACTTAGATGTGTTTGTCACGTGTTTTATGATGCTCTCTTTGTGCTTCAATTCTTGTCTTTCATGTGAGCATCATTGAAATATTATGCCTAGCTATAAGGCTTTACAGAAAAGCGCTTGTTGGGAGACAACCCAATATTGTTCCTTGCTGTTATTTAATAAATAATTTATCTAGCCTCTGTTTCGGTTGTATTTTTTGTGTTTAATTAGTGTTTGTGCCAAGTAGAACCGCTGGAAAGACTTGGGGAAAGTCTTGTTGAACTTGCTGTAAAAAACAGAAACTTTAGCGCTCACGAGAACTACTCCCATTTTTATTTGGAAAGTGTTATCTATCTATACCTATACTAATTATAGACTCCTAAGAAATTACCACGTTAATCAGTAATTAGGAACCGTTAATCTGGTGGGGCCGAGTTATAACGGTGTAGATTTATCCGTCACAGACTCCCAAGAAATTACGATGCTTATCAGTAATTACTAACCGTTCATCTGTTGGGACCGAGTTATAACGGTGTAGATTTACCCGTAATTTCTTGGGAGTCTATAGTATAGGTATAGATTTCGGAGAGTGAGAAAAAAATCCCAATGCCAATTAAGCCGAAAGACACTGTACGATCCAATCCATCCCCTTTTGCTGCATAGATCTTTGTTTTTTTTCTGACAAAAGCTCTACCTATTATATATTCTGCAAAAAAAACACCTAAACTTATACACTCCAATCTCATCTAAAAAAATAAAATCTCATCTCTTTCCTCCCGTCAAAGAAAAACTCCCATTAAAAATTCATCTCATTCTCTCTCTCAACAAGTAATGTCAATTGCTTTGGCTGGAAGGGAATATGCATATGCCACCTGATAAATAAGTCCATGTGTAAATATTATTGACCACGGCCTACGTCATGCATGGTCAAAGAGATTGATATCTACCTGCACCGACCAGCACTTCATGTTTTTTTTCTGTTGTTATAGATCTGGTGAGGATGTGCGTCACAATGATGGAACATACGTGAGGCTACATATATGCTCAACACAGCTGCATATTTGATTCCATCAATAATGTAATTAGTTCACGAGGCTCGGTAATCTTTCTCTCTTGTGTATTGTGTTATTTTTCCGTCACTTCTTCCAATCTTTCTAAAGATGGTAGGTTTAATTGGTTCCCTATTTGACCATATATATAGGAATCTTTTGGAATCTCTACAAACTCGGTCTGCCTAATCAAACCGATATTTTGTTGCACATCTATTTTGGATCCATAAGGGCATCAACATCACCTTGCTTTTCCTGAAGAAAATTGCTGGCCCAGATTGGATGTCGCATGCCTGCATGCTAGCTAGGCGATCTGTTGTTCCACCCGATAGGCCTGAAGATTGGATAAAAGCAGTGCTCATCTTTTAGGTTCTCCAAATGACTGATAAGTTCAATCTGGAGCTGCTGCAATGCTGACACTGGTCTTCGGTGATTTATTATCTTTTCCTTAATTGATGATGATAATTATATATGTATCTGAACTATATTTCTCTCCTTAACAGCCCAGTTTGTCTTGAATATTTTTAGCTGGTGGCTGGAGATATGGGGATCAAAGGTGGTTCACTGTCCGGAAGTAATACCAGAAAGTCAACAACAAAAAAACAACTCCAACAGTAAAAAGTAGTTCTTCTAAATAAGTACTAAAAAGTAGTTCATCACGTATAAAAGGATCCTCACAAATTCTTCTACCTTTCCTTTTGTGTTATTTATTTTTTCCTTTGATATATATTGTCATGCAGATCTTAGATCCACATTAAAAAGGAGTATCCAAATCAGGGTGACGGATTCGGGGTGGGAGCTATACTGATTGCATCTAATCTGGGGGCGTACATATGTGTTCAGTAGACCAAGTAGAAGATCATGTTGTAAAAACCAACACCCTGCCCACAAGAGGGAAATTGTGAACACAAATCAACTAGGCTGATTGGCAAGACAATATCCAAAAGAAAAAGACCTATTAATTGGGATTAAGATTGTATTCAATGGGCAATGGCATGGACTGGCACAATGACGAAGATATCCAGATCCCTAATGAGGTTAAGTCGCTTCTATCGCCCTCCTCTATATGGCTGCATTCGAGAGATTCAAATCGAATAGTGAACATCAGATAGCCGATAATAAGCTGTTCGCCCTGTTATAGGTGTTTGACTGCACACTTTGTATGCATGTGTAGTTTTTGCTCTAGGCCGCAATATGTAATATAAAGATATGTAGAAGGAGATGGAATATCAAAAGAAGATGATGACTGGAAGATGAGCATCAGGTATTTTTGGGTTGGCGGTTGTTGTCTACCGTAATTAGTAGTGTTAGAATTGCATCATGCCGAGGTATAGTGATGATTAGGAGCGCTTAAAAAATAAAAATAGTGATGGGCGACAAGTGGGAATTAACCTGCTTTCAAAAGTGGCCATGTATCCTGTGTAAGTATAACGTGGATGGCATGAAGAACTATGTTGATATATAGGAACTTGAATTACGTGATAACGCAACAATACTGTGTTAAACAGCATACACATAAAATAAAAAAGTTTGTATGTTATTCTTAAATACATGCAATGAAACTTAAGTTAGTATTTTAAGTTTAGCAAGAGAACTGATTCGAGGGAATATATGTCTCAGTATCCACTGATATAAGAAGTTAGAAGTTTGCCTTTACCAGTGTACAACTGTACATCGCTACTTTTAAGTGTGTTTTTGTTCAGATGATTTATGAACTGATCAAACAGTTCGTATCAAAGAGCCTGGTAGTTCCATAATTTATTCTCTAAAATAATCAAGAAAGCTCGATGGTTGGTGTACATTAGATTTATGCTCGCCACAGTTTTATGATGATGCCTATTCAAAAGGCGAAGTATTCTGTCAACAATATTATGATTAGATCATGCAATATACTTTATATGCAGTGACATCACTCAGTAGATTCCCACATTATTAAGATTCTGGTAAGATTTACTGTTTGTTAATTAGTACTGCAACAATAACTTTGTAAGAGCTAAGGGTTTTAATATCTGAGCCAAAAACAGAAAGAATATTATTTATAGTAGCTGATATATTCAAATTGTATGTGAAATGACTACCGTTGGGTGTTTATGTAATGTAGATCATATCAATCATTCTTGGTACTACTTTGGTATTATTTTAAGGCATAGTATTATAACATTATCATTTTTTTGGAGAAGATTTTAAACAATATTATTACTTTAAACAAGTCAGTTTATAAAACATAGTATATACTAGCCCGTGCGAACGCACGGGTTGACGACTAGTTTAGTTAATTCTTTTTGCAGATCATTAATAGATAAATTCCTCACGTCCAGTAATTTATTTTAGAATTTTTGGGGTTCCAGATCTTGCGCCAGCTACAGGTTACTCACTACAAGAAATATGTCAACTTGTGACCAACACTATTGGTCACTGAAAGGTCATGGTTTTTCATTTGCGACCTTTTTGTGACCAAAAACAAAAGGTCAAAAGCTGGCGGTCATAAACTGACTATAGCGACCTTTCTTCTGAAATGGTCGAAGACGTTTATGACCAAAATACGTCTACTGTGGCGTTTTGGTCACTAGCAACCTCCCCAGGCCAAGTAGGCATCCAGCGTGGCGATCTGACGTGGCACAAGATTCAGCCCGGTCCAGTTCGATTTTCTACATGGGCCTAGCCCAACAATTTGGTCTTTTTAATGTATTTTTTCCTATTAATTTGGTTGACTACATGGGCCAAGCCCACATTTTAGACTTTTTATCTTCTTTTTTTCAAATGAGTCCAGCCCAATGTTTTCCAGGTTTTTCTTTCCTGGGCCTTGGCCTTTCCACATTCATTTATTTTCGTTTTACTTTTTTACCCAAAATATTTGTCCACTATAATTAATCCTTAGCCTCTTTAAGGTCCAACTCCAGACCATTTAAAGAAAATTTTCAAATCAGTTTGAATAACAATATGAATCAAGTTACCACGAATTAGCTGAATATTACGGAAATATCTCAGAACACACATTCTACAAATTTCCATCACATATGTACAGATTCAAGCAACCTACAACATGTTGTAGTCAAGCATTCAGGTGCGGGAATACTCTAGAACAGGAAGAATAAATAGAACAAGCCTATCTAGTGCTTCACGACGAGAAAACATTGTAATCTGCTTCTTCAAGTACTGCTTCTTCCTTTTGCAAAACATCTGGACATTCAAAAGAGAACAAAAAGTATGTCACTGATAGAAGAAATATTACACGGATACTTTTAATATAAAAACTAAAGACACACCAGTATTTTATCATTCTACTTATTATTATTTTAACAAGCTCATTCTACTTATCTGGAATAGGCATATTCATCAAAACAGGGAATTGAATTGGCACATATGACAAACTTAGCAACAAATAAGCATTGAATGTTTCACATACACAACAAGGTTTAAAAACGATCATTCAAAGTTACAACAGATCAAAGTTCCATTTGAGTATAAGGAACAATACTCATATTCAATCAATAAGCAACTATGTCAAAATTAATTCAGATTTACTAATGTGTGTGTCAAATGATACATGTAATAGGACAGTGGCGTTAATACTAATCAGGTTACTCAATCATAAGGCATGTGAGCAGGATTGATGAATATGGCATGAAAAACCAGTAATGTGCGAAACTGGACATACAGGAAGAACACAAACAAAGTAAAATTGTTTAAGAAAGGGAAAATGGGCAACTTTGACACATCAGGGTCAGTATATTTCCTTGGAAATATACTCACAGCCCTGCAAATAACAATGTGCATCAAACAAGAAACCACCAGAGATAAAGCATCTAGAGAAACCGAATATGGTGTCCACTTTATTCTACAACATCATCATCAGGATTAAAACAACATATGGATATTCGGTGCTCGATTAGACCATATATTGTACCAAAAGAAAAAAAAATCAGTTGTTACAACCAAAGAACTAACGGGGCTTTGGCAATCATTCAGCAATTCCCATCTAGCCAGCAGCAATACCACTAGTACTTAACCAGAGTCAACAAGCAGTAAGCAACAGAACCAGCTAGTAGATACAAGCAACATACTCTAAAGAGGAATTGATTTTGATGTTAGTTTCTAGTTTACCAAAAGAAACTGACATATGTAGCATCAAGGAACACCTGCAGCTGCAGCATCGATTTGATTGTGAGGAAATTTGTGAAGGGGAATGGGTGAGACAGTGTAGTGGGGAGAGAAATCTCAAGTACCTCAACTCAGCGGCATTAGGAACGGACGACGACAGCATCCTGCGCCGGCGTCCCTTGTACGACATCAGACACGGCTGCGTCGCTGCCGACAGAGGGCTCTCCGTGCGTGTGACCATCAAGGAGGAGGTGAGCAGGCCCGGCTCGACACCGCAGACGGGGGAGTGCGGTTGGAGATGGCGGAACCGGCGACGCAGCTGATCTGGATATGGATCGGCGGTGGGATACCTACATCAAGATTCAAGAATCAAGGTTTCATCAGTAAATCATAAGAAAGAAAATTTCAAGTCAAGTTTTGCTAAATCAACTAGACTTCACTGTGTAGGTACTACCAAGTACCAACAACTTAAATGGCTAAGTACCACGCTTTAGTTCTACATCTCTACAGTTCTATATTTACCAACCCAATATGCCCAATTTCCCACGGACCGGTTCACACTTATTATAACTTACAGGTTAAGCCTAGGGAATCAAAGGAAATACACATCAAAAATGCTAGGTACATGTTGGGGTCAGCACTACAATGTTTCACACTTATTTTGCACAAAAAACCATAGGAGGTTTGTTGTACTCGATTAGGAAACAGTGACAATGGCGGAGTGAATAATTTCATCTGTGCATATACTAGGATGACTTTGTGAGGTACTAGCACACACAAAGCACTAGTTTACCAATCAGGCTATCGCTGCTCAAAATGAAGAGGCTTCACTGACAAGGTACAAACAAAATAATAAATACCTAACTGTCAAGCTACAACTCTACATTTCTACATGTTCTCAAGCAGAAAAAAGCTTTGTGTGTGCACTGCGTGCCTACTCCGGCCTCCTTACATTGCAGATCAGCTCCCCATGGAAACCACCAGCCGCCAGGTGGTTGTCTTTCACCGTCATGGTGTTGATCTTCACCCTGGACAAGGGCCGACCTCCCTGCATATCCTGCACAGTGTGGTTGCATAGTAGATCAGAGATTGACTAACATTCTGACGATGCAGGACTATCACATAGCTCTGTGGTAGATCACCTGATTTGGGCCTACCATGTTGAGCACTTCTTTTCCTCTCCGGAGTAAGGACGACCAACGCCTCAGAGAATAGTTCTGCATCACGTACACATCATGCTTGGAAGTAGCCCACAGGAGGTTCCTCAGCTGCAAATGTACAAGTATACGGTTAGTGCATTTGTACCAGAATTCTTCTTAAAACTCGGCAGAAATACAATGATGCAAATGAGCGCCATTTTATTCAAGCACACCAAATTCTACTGCGTTAACAAACAAGCATGAACACTTAACCAATTAATCAATATATATACCCATCCATTCGTCCAAATTAAATAAGACATAAATTAGCTACATAATTGGAGTTAGCTTATCTTAATCAGGGCCAATCAAGCTAGGATCCATAACATGAAAAGGAACTTGAATTAATTGCTGACACACATAGTATTCCTTTGTCCCTCGTCAGCTAGCTGCAAACAAAGGCACCATGCACGAACGCTTTCCGTCTTGTTACCTTTACAGACTAACGTTTAATTAATTATTAACTATAGATTCTCCTAGCAATCTAGCTACCTTGTCCCCCCTTCCCAAATCAGAGAAGATCTCCAAGTGCTAGACCAAATAATTCTCGAGGCAGACAACTACATGTGTCAACGAATTAAGGTGGATGACAAATTCATCACACCTGAATCTGAAACAAATTCCTTGACTGACTGACTTGACTGAACATACATCCATGCATGTATCACTTGAGCTAGCATGCACCAACCAGTGTGTAACTAACCAACTACTCCAGCTAATTAACTTCAAGCATGAACAATTAACCAATTAAACAAGACAGAAACTAGCATAATGATCTATAAACAAAATGGGAAGTAAGCAGACGTGACCTGGAGGTCGTTGGATAGCTCGGGTGTGACCTGGAGGTACTTGGTCTTGTCCTTGAGCCCGGCCATGGCCACCTTCTTCCCCCTCTCATCCCTGAACACGGACACATACACCTTGCACACCTACGGACACAAACCGGAGAAGAGACAAGGAACTCAGCATCCCAGATTGCAGCGCAGCCGCATCGTTTTGAGGGAGAGTCCGGGCGTGAGCTAGAGGTCATTGGAGAGCTCGACGTCGGCGATGGTGGTGGGGGAGGAGAGGTAGCAATTGGCGCCGAGGGCGGACTCGGGGAGGATGGCGAGCTGCATGACGGGGTCGCAGGTCAGCATGTCCGCCAGCTCCCACTGGATCTGCTTCGCCACCATCCGCACCCGCCGCTCCTTGGCCATGCATCGCACCATGCGCAACCGCCGCACGGAGACGGCGCCTCGGCGGCGAGGGCCCGCGGCAGTGGCGGGGACACCAGCGGCCGGCACGGGAACATCCTCGCTGGCTTCGTTGTGGTGGGAGATTTTGCACCACGGTGAGGCCGTCGGCCATCGCTGTGGGGAGTGGGAAGGGGAGGGGCGAGAGGAGGAGGGCGTGGGGAACGGCGATGAGCTCCGCCGAAGGGAGGTTGTAGCGGCGACGCGAGACAGCGAGGAAACGGGGGATCTGGTTGGTGGAAGGAAGGATGGCCAGTGCTGGGGGCGATGAAGAGGTCGGCGGCGGCGGGGGTGGGATGGCAGAGAGATGGAGGTCTGGGTCGGGGAGAGGGGGATCTGGGAGGAGGTGGCAGCGGCGAGGAGCTGAGGGAGGAGGAGTGCGGGTGCGGGTTAGGGTTTGGGCTGCGGATGGATGGCTGGATGGAGAGGTGGAGAGTTGGACAGATGGATGGGCGCCATGTCATCGATCCGTGTGAAAACTAAACCCACCAATGAGAATAGAGCACATATAATTGTGTTTTCCTTTCGTTTTTCTTCTACTTTTACACATGAAAAAATTCAAAAAAATGGTCTCACATTATGCATATGTTTGTATCTTGAATGGAAAACAATGTTGCCTAAGAAATTTTTCATTTTCGTTGCAGGAAATATTCATTTTCCATTTCTCGAGTGCCTAAAATAAGTTTTTTTGTGAAGAGGCTACCAAATATTTGTTGCAAAATTGGACCAAATCATTTTTCTAAAATATTAGGCCATATTTAATGCACAATTGATCAAATGGTTGGGTTTCAAAAGGTTTTATCCACCTCTCGTGAAAAAGAGAACATTTCACCGATTCAGTGGGAAGCAAGTCAAATTTGAACTGCAGCTACCTCATAATTTTCTCTTTATTTTTTCCAAAAATCATTTCTAGGTACATGAATATCTATTTAATAAGAGAAACACCAAAAGTTTGCCAAGATTCAACCACTAGCTAAGAACGGTCATGCGTGCCGTTTTGACCGCATTTTGAAACGGACATAAAAAATTCAAAAAAAATCAAAAAATTGGAAAACCTTCGCATTATGTCATCATATGTGACCAAGTTTCCAGGAAAAATAATAAACTTGTAATAAACCAATTATTTTAAAAAAGTGTTCTCAGAAACGAGCTATCACGTGTGGAGATCAATGGCTTTCAAGCCAAATGATCAATCTTATGGCCACATTCATGGCATAGTTTGTTCAAATGATCTCATATTGTGTACAAGAGTGCATACTGGAATGGCAAATAATGTTGCATAAGGAAGTTTTCATTTTCTTTGGACGAAAAAACCATTTTCCATTTTTCGAGTGCCCAAAAGGAGGTTTTTTTGTGAAGGACCTCCCAAATAATTGCTGCAAAATTGGACCAAATCATTTTTCTAAAATACTAGGACATATTTAATGCACAATTGACAAAATGGTTGGGGTGTAAAAAGTTTTGATCCACCTCTCGTGAAAAAGACAAATTTCCGCCGATTCAGTTGGAAGCGGGTCAAATTTTAACTGCAGCTGCCTCATAGTTTGCTATTTATTTTTTCCAAAAATCATTTCTATGTACATAAGTGTCTATTTAATCAGAGAAACACCAAAAAAATTCCAAGATTCAACCACTAGCTAGGAACGGTCATTCCCACCGTTTTGACCGCATTTTGAAACGGTCATAAAAAATTCAAAAAAAATTAAAAAATTGGGAAACCTTCGCATTGTGTCATCATATGTGGCCAAGTTCCCAGGAAAAATAACAAACTTGTAATACAACAATTATTTTAAAAAAGTGTTCTCAGAAACGAGCTATCACGTGTGGAGATATCAATGGCTTTCAAGCCAAATGATCAGTCTTACGGCCACATTCATGGCATAGTTTGTTCAAATGATCTCATATTGTGCACAAGGGTGCATATTGGAATGGAAAATAATGTTGCCTAAGGAAATTTTCATTTTCTTTGGACAAAAAAACCATTTTCCATTTTTCGAGTGCCCAAAAGGAGGTTTTTTTGTGAAGGACCTCCCAAATAATTGTTGCAAAATTGGACCAAATCATTTTTCTAAAATACTAGGACATATTTAATGCACAATTGACAAAATGGTTGGGTGTAAAAAGTTTTGATACACCTCTCGTGAAAAAGAAAAATTTCCACCGATTCAGTTGGAAGCGGGTCAAATTTGAACTGCAGCTGCCTCATAGTTTGCTATTTATTTTTTCCAAAAATCATTTCTAGGTACATAAGTACCTATTTAATCATAAATACATGGTTTGGTGGCGATACATCGAGGTTTGGGTGGTGGCCGAGGGCCAACTCTAGAGCGTGTAAACTCGCATGCCCGCCGCGTGGTCACCACGTGACCCTGGCATTGCCATGTGTTCTGGGCGGCATAGGCATGTCTAGTGGGTTGGTCACTCCCCAGGTAGGTGCTAGGAAGAAAATTACAACATAAGATTCTCACGAGGAGACCGATCGATGCTCAAACATGAATTAGCAGCCAAGTGTTTGATTAGCGGTACGGGAAATGTACATGGCTAATGGGCGTCAGTTTTGGCTGAGGATGATCAGTTACTAAGAAGACCATCTTCAAAAAATTGCAGCTCAAAAGGAGGAGCCTAGGTGGTACTTGCTTTGCAAACTACCACACTGGACATAACTACGAATGTTGAAGCTCGGCTCAAAATGGATTGAGCTGATATTTGTTGGAGGATGGTTATTTGGGCATAGGAAAGCACTGTAGAAAATGGATACTATTTGGACATGCCAAAGTGGTACTTCCTTCACAAGTTGTTGTTTTGAACAGAATAGGAAAATGAATATTTTTGAATTATTTTTGAACTAGGCAAGGAAGGTTTTTACATATTTGACAAAGATATGACCCAAAGAATTTATGAGATTTTTTTGGGAATTTTGGGAATGACAGAAATATAGGTTGCTTCACAACCTAGGGCAAAAACTGCCACATGGACATGACACATAGGCCCAACTGATGAGGTGGCGCCTAGTCATAGCAACCCACCACAATTTACAAGGCTATGACCATCTATATTGGTCGTTAACAACTAGAAATAAGGCAGCGGACTAGCGCTGTTTGCTTTATAACCATTTCCTCTAATGAAATTATGACCTTTCAGACCAAAATGGTCGTTATGGTTTAGGGTTTAGAGCCCCCAGACTGCTTTTGACCAATTGGTCTAAAATGGTCATAAATTTATGACCAATTCTTCGAGGGTCACTGACAGAAGGTCATAAGTTGACATATTTCTTGTAGTGACTACAGACTGCTCTGTTTTTGACAGATTCTGTTTTTCGTGTGTTTTTGCTTATTTTGATGAATCTATGGCTAGTAAAATAGTTTATAAACCATAGAGAAGTTGGAATACAGTAGGTATAACACCAATATAAATAAAGAATGAGTTCATTATAGTACCTTGAAGTGGTCTATTATTTTCTTTCGCTAACGGAGCTCACGAGATTTTCTACTTTAAGTTTTGTGTTGTGAAGTTTTCAAGTTTTGGGTAAAGATTTGATGGATTATGGAACGAGGAGTGGCAAGAGCCTAAGCTTGAGGATGCCCATGGCACCCCCAAGATAATCTAAGGACACCTAAAAGCCAAAGGTTGGGAATGCCCCGGAAGGCATCCCGTCTTTCGTCTACTTCTATCGGTAACTTTACTTGGAGCTATATTTTTATTCACGACATGATATGTGTTTTCCTTGGAGCGCCTTGTATTGTTTGAGTCTTTTCTTTTTAGTCTACCACAATCATTCTTTCTGTACACACCTTTTGAGAGAGCCATACATGATTTGGAATTTGTTAGAATACTCTATGTGCTTCGCTTATATCTTTTGAGTTATATAATTTTGCTCTAGTACTTCACTTATATCTTTTAGAGCATGGTGGTGGATTTGTTTTATAGAAACTATTGATCTCTAATTCTTCACTTAGATTATTTTGAGAGACTTAATAGCTTGGTACTTTGCTTAAAATCCTAATATGCTAGGTATTCAAAGTTAGTAAAATTTTCTTAAGAGTGTTTTGAATACTAAGAGAAGTTTGATGCTTGATGATTGTTTTGAGATATGGAGGTAATAATATCAAAGTCGTGCTAGTTGAGTAGTTGTGAAATTGAGAAATACTTGTGTTGAAGTTTGCAAGTCCCGTGGCATGCATGTATGTTAAACTTTATGCAACAAATTTGGAACATGAGGTGTTATTTGATTGCCTTCCTTATGAGTGGTGGTCGGGGACGAGCGATGGTCTTTTCCTACCAATCTATCCCCCTAGGAGCATGCACGTAGTACCGAGGTTTTTGATGACTTTTAGATTTTTGCAATAAGTATGTGAGTTCTTTATGACTAATGTTGAGTCCATGGATTATACGCACTCTCACCCTTCCATCCTTGCTAGCCTCTTAGGTACCATGCATTGCCCTTTCTCACATTGAGAGTTGGCGCCAATTTCACCAGTGCATCCAAACCCCGTGATATGATACGCTCTTTCACACATAAACCTCCTTATATCTTCCTCAAAACAGCCACCGTACCTACCTATTATGGCATTTCCATAGCCATTCCGAGATATATTGCCATGCAACTTTCCATCATTCCGTTCATCATGACACATTCATCATTGTCATATTGCTTAGCATGATCATGTAGTTGGCATAGTATTTGTGGCAAAGCCACCATTCATAATTCTTTCATACATGTCACTCTTGGTCCATTGCATATCCCGGTACACCGCCGGAGGCATTCATATAGAGTCATCTTTTGTTCTAGTATCGAGTTGTGATCATTGAGTTGTAAATAAATAGAAGTGTGATGATCATCATTTTCTAGAGCATTGTACCAAGTGAGGAATAAATAATTAAAAAAAGAAGAAAGGCCATAAAAAAGAGAATGCCCCCAAAAAATAGAAGGCCCAAAAAAATAAAAAAATGAGAGAAAAAGAGAGAAGGGACAATGTTACTATCCTTTGCCACACTTGTGCTTCAAAGTAGCACCTTAATCTTCATGTTAGAGAGTCTCTTGTTTTGGCACTTTCATATACTAGTGGGAATTTTTCATTATAGAACTTGGCTTGTATATTCCAACAATGGGCCTCCTCAAGTGCCCTAGGTCTTCGTGAGCAAGCAAGTTGGATGCACACCCACTAGTTTCTTTTGTTGAGCTTTCATACATTTATAGCTCTAGTGCATCCGTTGCATGGCAATCCCTACTCCTTGCATTAACATCAACCGGTGGGCATCTTCATAGCCCATTGATTGACCTCGTTGATGTGAGACTTTCTCCATTATTGTCTTCTCCACATAACCCCCCTCATTATATTCTATTCCATCCATAGTGCTATGTCCATGGCTCGCGCTCATATATTGCGTGAAAGTTTATAGGTTTGAGATTACTAAAGTATGAAACAATTTCTTGGCTTGTCATCGAGGTTGTGCATGATGAGAGCATTCTTGTGTGACGAAGATGAAACATGACTAAACTATATGATTTTGTAGGGATGAACTTTCTTTGGCCATGTTATTTTGAGAACAAATAATTGCTTAGTTAGTATGCTTGAAGTATTATTATTTTTATGTCAATATGAACTTTTGTCTTGAATCGTTCGGATCTGAATATTCATACCGCAATTAAGAAGAATTACATTAAAATTATGCCAAGTAGCACTCCGCATCAAAAATTCTGTTTTTATCATTTACCTACTTGAGGACGAGCATGAATTAAGCTTGGGGATGCTTGATACATCTCCAACGTATATATAATTTTTGATTGCTCCATGCTATATTATCTACTGTTTTGGACATTATTGGGCTTTATTATCCACTTTTATATTATTTTTGGGACTAACCTATTAACCGGAGGCCTAGCCCAGAATTGCTATTTTTTTGCCTGTTTTAGGGTTTCGAAGAAAAGGAATGTCAAACGGAGTCCAAACGGAATGAAACCTTCGGGAACGTGATTTTCTCAACGAATAAGACTAGAGACTTGGACCCTACGTCAAGAAAGGAAACAGGAGGCCACGAGGTAAGGGGCGCACCCACCCCCACCAGGTGCGCCCTCCACCCTCGTGGGCCCCCTGTTGCTCCACCAACGTACTCCTTCCTCCTATATAGATCCACGTACCCCCAAACGATCAGATACGGAGAAAAAAAAACTAATTCCACCGCCGTAATTTTTTGTATCCACGAGATCCCATCTTGGGGCCTGTTCCGGAGCTCCGCCGGAGGAGGCATCGATCACGGAGGGCTTCTACATCAACACCATAGCCCCTCCGATGAAGTGCGAGTAGTTCACCTCAGACCTACGGGTCCATAGTTAGTAGCTAGATGGCTTCTTCTCTCTTTTTGGATCTCAATACAATGTTCTCCCCCTCTCTTGTGGAGATCTATTCGATGTAATCTTATTCTTGCAGTGTGTTTGTTGAGACCGATGAATTGTTGGTTTATGATCAAGTCTATCTATGAATAATATTTGAATCTTCTCTGAATTCTTTTATGTATGATTGATTATCTTTGCAAGTCTCTTCGAAATATCATTTTGGTTTGGCCTACTAGATTGATATTTATTGCAACGGGAGAAGTGCTTAGCTTTGGGTTCAATCTTGCGGTGTCCTTTCCCGGTGACAGTAAGGGCAGCAAGGCACGTATTGTATTGTTGCCATCTAGGATAACAAGATGGGGTTTTCTTCATATTGCAGGAGTCTATCCCTCTACATCATGTCATCTTGCTTAAGGCGTTACTCTGTTTTTAACTTAATACTCTAGATGCATGCTGGATAGCGGTCGATGAGTGGAGTAATAGTAGTAGATGCAGGCAGGAGTCGGTCTACTTGTCTCGGACGTGATGCCTATATACATGATCATACCTAGATATTCTCATAACTATTCTCAATTCTGTCAATTGCTCAACAGTAATTTGTTTACCCACTGTAGAATACTTATGCTCTTGAGAGAACCCACTAGTGAAACCTATGGCCCCCGGGTCTATCTTTATCATATTGATCTCCTACTACTTTGTTATTTCCTTTGCTATTTACTTTGCCTTTATTTTACTTTGCATCTTTTATCATAAAAATACCAAAAATATTACCTTATCATATCTATCAGATCTCACTCTCGTAAGTGGCCCTATAGGGATTGACAACCCCTATTTGTGTTGGTTGCGAGGATTTATTTGTTTTGCGCAGGTGCGAGGGACTCGCGCGTAGCCTCCTACTGGATTGATACCTTGGTTCTCAAAAACTGAGGGAAATACTTACGCTACTTTGCTGCATCATCCCTTCCTCTTCGGGGAAAACCAATGCAATGCTCAAGAGGTAGCAAAGATCTTCGTAGAATATGTGGGAGCCAATATGAGCATCCAGGTTCCACTATTGGTTATTGACCAAAGATGAGTCTCGGTCATGTCTACATAGTTCTCGAACCTGTAGGGTCCGCACAGTTAACGTTCGGTGATGATCGGTATTACGAGTTTATGTGTTTTTATGTACCGAAGGTTGTTCGGAGTTCCAGACAAGATCAGGGACATGAAGAGGAGTCTCGAAATGTTCGAGCCGTAAAGATCGATATATTTGAAGGCTATATTCGGACATTGGAAAGGTTCTGAGTGATCTGGGTATTTTTCGGAGTACCGGGGGAGTTACGGGAATACAGAAGTTCATATAGGCCTTAGTGGGCTTTAAGGGAAAAAGCGGAGAAGCCACGAGGGCTGGCCGCGCGCCCTCATGGGCCTAGTCCGAATTGGACTAGGGGAGGGGGTGCGCCCCCTCTTTCCTTCTCCTCCCCTTCTCCTTGCTTTCCCCTCTTAGTAGGACTAGGAAAGGAGGAATCCCACTCCTACTAGGAGGAGGATTCCTCCCCCCTTTGGCGCGCCTAGAGAGGTCGTCCGGTCTCCCCATCCTCCTTTATATACGTGGGGAGGGGGGCACCCTAGAACACACAAGTTGATCAGTTGATCTTTTAGCCGTGTGTGGTGCCCCCCTCAACCATAATCCACCTCGGTCATATCGTAGCGGTTCTTAGGCAAAGCCCTGCGTCGGTAGCATCATCATCACAATCATCACGCCGTCATGCTGACGGAACTCTCCCTCGAAGCTCTGCTGGATCGAAGTTCGTGGGACATCACTGAGCTGAACGTGTGCTGAACTCAGAGGTGCCGTATGTTCGGTACTTGGATCGCCCGGATCGTGAAGACGTACGACTACATCAACCGCGTTCTCATAACGCTTCCGCTTACAGTCTACGAGGGTGCGTGGACGACACTCTCCCCTCTCGTTGCTATGCATCACCATGATCTTGCGTGTGCGTAGGAATTTTTTTGAAATTACTATGTTCCCTAACAGTGGCATCTGAGCCAGGTTTATGCGTAGATGTTATATGCACGAGTAGAACACAAAGGAGTTGTGGACATGGGTATATACATATTTCTTGCCGTCACTAGTTGATTCTTGATTCAGAGGCATTGTTGGATGGAGCGGCTCAGACCGACATTACGCGTATGCTTACGCGAGACTGGTTCTACCGACGTGCTTTGCACACAGGTATCTAGTGGGTGTCTGTTTCTCCAACTTTAGTTGAATCGGTTTCAATGAACATGGTTCTTTCTGAAGATCAAAAAGCAATCACTATACCGCATTGTGGTTTTGATGCATAGGTAAGAACGGTTCTTGCTACGCCCGTAGCAGCCACGTAAAATTTGCAACAACAAAGTAGAGGACGTCTAACTTGTTTTTGCAGGGCATGTTGTGATGTAATATGATCAATATGTGATGAGATATAAATCATTGTATGAAATGATCATCTTTTGTTAAAGTTATCGGAAATTGGCATGAGCCTTATGGTTGTCTCTTTATTGCATATGATGCAAGCGCCATATAATTGCTTTACCTTATCGCTATGCGATAGCAATAGTTGCAAAAGCAATAGTTGGTGAGACGACCATGTGACAACACATTGATAGAGATCAAGATGATGCAGATTATGGTGTCATGCCGGTAACAATAGAGATCATGACGGTACTCTGGAGATGAAGATCAAAGGCACAAGATGATGATGGCCATATCATGTCACATATTTTTGATTGCATGTGATGTTTATCCTTCATGCATCTTATTTTGCTTAGTTCAGCGGTAGCATTATAAGATGATCTTTCACTAAATTTCAAGGTATAAGTATTCTCCCTGAGTATGCACCGTTGCGACAGTTTGTCGTGCTGAGACACCACGTGATGATCGGGTGTGATAGGATCTACATTCACATACAACGGGTGCAAGCCAGTTTTGCACACGTGGAATACTTGGGTTAAACTTGACGAGCCTAGCATATGCAGGTATGGCCTCGGAACACTGGAGACCGAAAGGTCGAGCGTGAATCATATAGTAGATATGATCAACATAGTGATGTTCACCATTGAAAACTACTCCATCTCACGTGATGATCGGACATGGTTTAGTTGATTTGGATCACGTGATCATTTAGATGACTAGGGGGGTGTCTATCTAAGTGGGAGTTCTTAAGTAATATGATTAATTGAACTTTAATTTATCATGAAATTAGTTCTGGTAGTATTTGCGTAACTATGTGGTAGATCAATAGCTCGTGATGTAGCTCCTCGTTTAATTTTGATATGTTCCTAGAGAAAAACTATGTTGAAAGATGATAGTAGCAATGATGCGGACTGGGTCCGTGATCTGAGGATTATCCTCATTGCTGCATAGAAGAATTATGTTCTTGATGCACCACTAGGTGACGGACCTATTGCAGGAGCAGATGTAGACGTTATGAACATTTGGCAAAGCTCGATATGATGACTACTTGATAGTTTAGTGCACCATGCTTTACGGCTTAGAACCGGGATTTAAAAACCATTTTGAACGCCGCGGAGCATATGAGATGTTCCAAGAGTTGAAATTAGTATTTCAGACTCATGCCCATGTCGAAAGGTATGAGACCTTTGACAAGCACTTTGCCTACGAGATGGAGGAGAATAGCTCAGCTAGTGAGCATGTTCTTAGAATGTTTGAGTAATACAATCACTTGAATCAAGTGGGAGTTAATCTTCCAGATAAGATAGTGATTGATAGAGTTCTCTAGTCACTATCACCAAGTTACTAGAACTTCGTGATAAACTATAATATCAAGGGATAATAGAAACGATTCCCAAGCTCTTCGTGATGTTGAAATCAACGAAGGTAGAAACCAAGAAAAGCATCAAGAGTTGATGGTTGACAGGACCACTAGTTTCAAGAAAAGGGAAAAGGGAAGAAGGGAAACTTCAAGAGGAACGTCAAGCAAGTTGCTACGCAAGTGAAGAAACCCAAGTCTGGACCTAAGCCTGAGACTGAGTGCTTCTACTGCAAAGGAAATGGTCACTGAAAGTAGAACTGCCCCTAGATACTTGGCGGATAAGAAGGATGGCAAAATGAACAAAGGTGTATTTGGTATACATGTTATTGATGTGTACTTTACTAGTGTTTATAGTAACCCCTCGGTATTTGATACTAGTTCAGTTGCTAAGAGTAGTAACTTGAAACTGGAGTTGCAGAATGAACAGAGACTACTTAAGGGCGAAGTGATGATGTGTGTTGGAAGTGGTTCCAAGAATGATATGATCATCATCGCACACTTCCTATACTTTAGGGATTAGTGTTGAACCTAAATAAATGTTATTTGGTGTTTGCGTTGAGCATGAATATGATTTGATTATGTTTATTGCAATACAATTATTCATTTAAGTTAGAGAATAATTATTGTTCTGTTTACATGAATAAAACCTTCTATGGTTATACACCCAATGAAAATGGTTTGTTGGATCTCGATCGTGGTGATACACATATTCATAATATTGAAGCCAAAAGATGCAAAGTTAATAATGATAGTGCAACTTATTTGTGGCACTGCCACTTATGTCATATTGGTGTAAAGAGCATGAAGAAACTCCATATTGATGGGTTTTTGGAATCACTTGATTATGAATCACTTGATGCTTGCGAAGCATCCTCATAGGCAAGATGACTAAGACTCCATTCTCCAGAACAATGGAGCGAGCAACTGACTTGTTGGAAATAATACTTACTGATGTATGCGGTCCGATGAGTGTTGAGGCTCGCGGTGGGTATCATTATTTTCTGACCTTCACATATGCTTTGAGCAGATATAGATATATCTACTTGATGAAACATAAGTCTGAAACATTTGAAAAGTTCAAAGAGAGTGAAGTGGAAAATCATCATAACAAGAAAATAAAGTTTCTACGATCTGATCGCGGAGACGAATATTTGAGTTACGAGTTTGGTCTTCAACTAAAACAATGTGGAATAGTTCCACAAATTCATGCCACCTGGAACACCACGGCATAATGGTGTGTCCGAATGTCATAACCGTACTTTATTGGATATAGCGCAATCTATTATGTCTCTTACCAATTTGCCACTATCGCTTTGGGGTTATGCATTAGAGACAACTACATTCACATTAAATAGGGCACCGTCTAATCCGTTGAGACGACACCGTATGAACTAGGGTTTGGCTAGAAACCTAAGCTGTCGTTTCTTAAAGTTTGGGGTTGTGATGCTGATGTGAAAAAGTTTTAGCCTGATAAGCACAAACCTAAATCAGAAAAGTGCGTCTTCATAGGATACCCAAAAGAAACTGTTGGGTACACCTTCTATCATAGATCTAAAAGGCAATATCTTTATTTCTAAGAGTGGATCCTTTCTAGAGAAGAAGTTTCTCTTGAAAGAATGAGTGGGAGGAATGTAGAACTTGATGAGGTAATTATACCTTCTCCCGAATTGGAAAGTAGTTCATAATAGAAATCAGTTCTAGTGATCTCTACACCAATTAGTGAGGAAGCTAATGATGATGATCATAAAACTTCAGATCAAGTTACTACCGAACCTCGTAGGACAACCAGAGTATGGTCCGCACCAGAGTGGGACGGTAATCCTTTTTGGAAGTCATGTTACTAGACCATTACAAACCTACGAACTATGAGGAAGCGATGATGAGCCCACACTACTAGGGAAAACCCTAGTAGTAGCATGGGTCTTGAGGCTATCAGCAGCGCGGGCAGCCGCGCTACCAATAAGGCGCTACAGCTAACAGTTAGTAGTAGCGCGGTCTGCACCCGCGCTACTACTATGGACTATATCAGTAGTGTGTTTTCGGAACGCGCTACTATTAATTAGCTGTAGCGATTTCCTGCCCCCCCCGCTACTGCTATATCTTTCATCATTTCCCCCCCGCTTCCTACCCTGTTTCAGATTCAATAAACAGCAATTTCCAGATACTAGGTACTACTAGATATCAATTTCATAAAGCATTATAGGTACTAGGTAGTACTCCCTCGATTCCAAATTACTCGTCGTGGTTTTAGTTCAAATTTGAACTAATAACACGACGAGTAATTTGGAACGGAGGGAGTAATAGATAATAATTTCATATATACTCAACATGCATCCTGAAGTAGTACAAGGTGATATCGATGATGATCATCATATGTAGTTCTAGATAATATCGACGACGATCATCATATGTAGTTCTACATGATATCGACGACGATCATCATATGTAGTTCTAGATGATATAGCCACACACAAACATATGTAGTTCTAGATGATATCGACGACGATCATCATCCTCAAGCCTGGGCGGTGGGTGTTCCTGATAGTAATTAGGATGGCCTGTCCAACACGAAGATTCATGCCAACGAGGAATCTCTTCCACCCAACCGAGTTTAAGTGTGTGCGACCATCTGTGTCCATGCTGTAAGTACAGGTGGTGACGGAGCCCCTTGCGGTAAGGCGTAGTCCAGCTGAGCATTCTTCATCAGGCTCTATATCACAACTCACGGATAGGTTCTTTGACAATTTCTGAATAAGAAAAACATATCAAGTAATAAATAGACTTGCACATACTCTTGCAAATATATTTCAGTCTAGATTTCTACACTATCAAAAGACACAGTACTACACATTTCTACTAATTACTAATCATGAATTCTACTAATAAGTATATCATCGAATATATATCATCAAATTACTACAGGCATATATATATATCATCAAATTACTAAGCGTATCATCGAATAATTTGCATTTGTATGTATAACAATAAAGCATATATATATATATATATCATCAAATTACTATAGGCAGTACGTATAACATACTGTTTCATGCCGATCAACCATGGTACTTGTTAGGCGGGTCACGAATGGCACCCCGACAAAGTCATCACGTGGCGGAATTATGTCCCATAGGTAGCACACCTCCTCCTCGCTCAGCCTCATTCTTTGAGCTATGATGGCTTCATGAAGTGGGTTCTCATAATCTTCATCGAGTGCGTCCTCATTATCTTCATCATCTTCGTCATCTTCCACCAGGTTGAGATAAATGACAGCCATCTTGGGTATTTCTGCTTTGAAGGAGAAGCTGATCAACTCACCACCAGTAAGACGCATGTGGGCAAGGAAACGGGCCCATCCATCTCCTCCAATTTGCGACATATTGCGTCCTTTCTCGACCTCCATAGTGTACGGCCTACCAGGAGCCTCAAATATCACAGTGTGTCCTGTCAGCTTGTTGAATTTCAACCTCACATTGCATGGGACGATCTGTGTAAAAAAAGAAAAAATGACACAAAGCAGTAATGCCAACACTAAAAATAAAATAGTTGTTACATTTCATCTAATTTCTTACCGCCGCATGACAAAAACTCGGCTGGAAGTAGATGCCGAACAGCTTGCCAGTTGCAAGGCTGCTGACGCACCTTAACTTGCATAGTCGACATAGTGGTGGTGGTGGTGGCGCCATTTTCCTAAAGCAATATGAGCAAAGGTTTAACGATTCACTTCACAGGAAAGAAAAACAGTAGCATGTGATATTTTTTGTGCATACTAAATCAACTAGCCTACTAAATCCACTAGCGTACTAAATCAACTAAATCAAAATGTTCTAAATCAACTAAATCAACTAGCCTACTAAATCAACTAAATCAAGATGTTCTAAATCAACTAAATCAACTACATACTGAATCAACTAAATCAAAATGTTCCAAATCAACTAAATCAACTAGCCTACTAAATCAAAATGTAGCAGGGAGGAGGGGCTGTGGATGGAGGAGGGAGTAGGGAGAAGGAGGGGCGACTCGAGGAGGGAGAAGCGAGTAGGACAGAGGAGGAAGATGGAGCGAGGAGGGGCCAGCCAGCGGCGAGTGGAGGGAGGACGGAGGAGGAAGGCGGAGCGAGGAGTGGAGGGAGGACGGAGGAGGAGTCCAGTACCGAGTCCAGCAAGGAGGAGGAGGTGGCAGCGGTGCAGATCGGAGGAGGGGCGACGGGGGAGGACCGGCGTGGGGGGTTGAGGGGGAGATCGAGTGAGTGTGAGTGTGAGTGGATCGGATAGATCTGAGAGTGGGAGAGATGGAATGTCTTAGCAGTAGCGCACTACAGCAAAAGCCTCTACTGCTAAATGACCTAGCAGTAGCGCCTTTCACAAAGAGCACGCTACTGTTATGTGTCAGCATGTAAAAATAGACATAAAAATACATTGATCATCAATGATCTTTTTGTGTACAATCTGATTTTTCAATATGAGTCCTCACCAGTTTAGGAACTGGTGAACACTCATATTGTGGCCACAAATTCTACACATAGAGTTCAATGAAGACCAAGTGGTTGTGAAAGTTTGAGAAGTAACATATTTAAGGTGGTACAAACTCTCTTCACGAAGCAAGGTGGGACTAATTTTTTTAGTAAACTTAGCAGTAGCGGTTATTGTGTAAATGCGCTACTGCTATGGTCCCTAGCAGTAGCACTCTTCATATTAGCGCGCTGCTGCTAGAACTAGCCTAGCGGCGGCGGTGTGGCAATTCTAGTGGTAGCGCGTCTTTGAGAGGGCGCGCTACTGATACATTTATTTCAGCAGCGAGGGTTGTGCGTGTGCGCTACTGCTAGTTAGCAGTAGCGCCTTATTTTAGAGCGCGCTGCTGGTAAGATTCTGTGTATAGGCTTTTCCCTAGTAGTGCCAGATTCCGCAAAATGTCTTGAGGCCATGAAATCTGAGATGGGATCCATGTATGAGAACAAAGTATGGACTTCATTAACTTGCCCGATGATCGATGAGTCATTAATAATAAATGGATCTTCAAGAGGAAGATGGACGATGATAGTAGTGTTACTATCTACAAAGCTCGAATTGTCGCAAAATGTTTTCGACAAATTCAAGGTGTTGACTACGATGAGATTTTCTCACTCATATCGATGCTTAAAAGTCTGCCCGAATCATGTTAGCAGTTGTCGCATTTTATGAAATCTGGCAAATGGATGTCAAAACTATATTCCTTAATGGATTTCTTAAAGAAGAGTTGTATATGATGCAACTAGAAGGTTTTGTCGATCCTAAAGGTGCTAACAAAGTGAGAAATCCCCAACGATCCATCTATGGACTGGTGCAAGCATCTCGGAGTTGGAATATATGCTTTGATAAAGTGATCAAAGCATATGGTTTTATATAGACTTGCGGTGAAGCCTGTATTTACAAGAAAGTGAGTGGGAGCACTACAACATTTCTGATAAGTATATGTGAAAGACATATTGTTGATCAGAAATAATGTAGAATTTTCTGGAAAAGCATAAAGGAGTGTTTGAAAAGTGTTTTTCAAAGAAAGACCTCTATGAATATGCTTACACATTGAGCATCAAGATCTATAGAGATAGATTAAGACGCTTGATAAGTGTTTTCAATGAGTAAATACGTTGACAAGATTTTGAAGTAGTTCAAAATGGAACAATCAAAGAAGGAGTACTTGCCTGTGTTGCAAGGTGTGAAGTTGAGTAAAGACTCAAAACCCGACCACAACAGAAAAAAGAAAGAGAATGAAAAGTCATTCCCTATGCCTCAGTCATAGGTTCTATAAAGTATGCTATGTTGTTTACCAGTCCTAAGCATGATTCTGGCTTGGGAGTACAATAGTGATCTAGGAGTAGGTCACTGGACAGTGGTCAAAATTATCCTTAGAGGACTAAGCAAATACTTCTTGGTTATGGAGGTGATAAAAGAGTTCGTCGTAAAAGAGTTACGTTGATGCAAGATTTTTACATCGATCTAGATGACTCTAAGTCTCGATCTGGATACATATTGAAAGTGGGAGAAATTAGCTAGAGTAGCTCCGTGCAGGGCATTATAGACATAGAAATTTGCGAAATACATACGGATCTGAATGTTACAGACCCATAGACTAAACTTCTCTCACAAGAAAAACATGATCACTCTTTGGGTGTTAATCACAAGATTATTGACTCTAGTAAACCCTTTGGGTATTAGTCACACGGAGATGTGAACTAATCACATAAAGATGTGAACTAGATTATTGACTCTAGTGCAAGTGGGAGACTAAAGGAAATATGCCCAAGAGGCAATAATAAAGTTATTATTTATTTCCTTATATCATGATAAATATTTATTATTCATGCAGGAATTGTAATAACCGAAAACTTAGTTCATGTGTGAATACATAGACAAACAGAGTGTCACTAGTACGCCTCTACTTGACTAGCTCGTTGAATCAAAGATGGTTAAGTTTCCTAGCCATAGACATGAGTTGTCATTTGATTAACGGGATCACATCATTAGAGAATGATGTGATTGACTTGATCCATTCCGTTAGCTTAGCACGATGATCGTTTAGTTTGTTGCTATTGCTTTCTTCATGACTTATACATGTTCCTTTGACTATGAGATTATGCAACTCCCGAATACCGGAGGAACACTTTTTGTGCTACCAAACATCACAACGTAACTGGGTGATTATAAAGGTGCTCTACAGGTGTCTCCGATGGTATTTGTTGAGTTGGCATAGATCGAGATTAGGATTTGTCACTCCGATTGTCGGAGAGGTATCTCTGGGCCCTCTCGGTAATGCACATCACTATAAGCCTTGCAAGCAATGTGACTAATGAGTTAGTTGCAGGATGATGCATTACAGAACGAGTAAAGAGACTTGCCGGTAACGAGATTGAATTAGGTATTAAGATACCAACGATTGAATCTCGGGCAAGTAACATACCGATGACAAAGGGAACAATGTATGTTGTTATGCGGTTTGACCGATAAAGATATTCGTAGAATATGTGGGAGCCAATATGAGTATCCATGTTCCGCTATTGGTTATTGACCGGAGATGAGTCTCGGTCATGTCTACATAGTTCTCAAACCCGTAGGGTCCGCACGCATAACATTCGGTGACGGTCAGTATTATGAGTTTATGTGTTTTGATGTACCGAAGGTTGTTCGGAGTCCCGGATGAGATCAGGGACATGACGAGGAGTCTCGAAATGTTCGACCAGTAAAGATCGATATATTGGAAGGCTATATTCGGACATCAGAAAGGTTCCGAGTAATTCGGGTATTTTTCGAAGTACCGGGGGAGTTACGGGAATACAGGAGTTCATATGGGCCTTAGTGGGCTTTAAGGGATAAAGAGGAGAAGCCGTGAAGGCTGGCCGCGTGCCCTCCATGGGCCTACTACGAATTGGACTAGGGGAGGGGCTGCGCCCCCTCTTTCCTTCTCCTCCCCTTCTCCTTCCTTTCCCCTCCTAGTAGGACTAGGAAAGGAGGAATCCTACTCCTACTAGGAGGAGGATTCCTCCCCCTTTGGCGCGCCTAGAGAGGTCGGCCGGCCTCCCCTCCCTCCTATATATACGTGGGGAGGGGGGCACCCTAGAACACACAAGTTGATCATTTGATCTTTTAGCTATGTGTGGTGCCCCCCTCCACCATAATCCACCTCGGTCATATCGTAGAGGTGGTTAGGCGAAGCCCTGCGTCGGTAGCATCATCATCACCGTCATCACGCCGTTGTGCTTAACTCGGAGGTGCCGTACGTTTGGTACTTGGATCGGTCGGATCATGAAGACGTACGACTACATCAACCGCGTTCTCATAACACTGCCGCTTACGGTCTACGAGGGTACGTGGATGCCACTCTCCCCTCTCGTTGCTATGCATCACCATGATCTTGCGTGTGCGTAGGAATTTTTTTGAAATTACTACATTCCCTAACACGGGTGTGATAAAAACGTTCACATAGAACGGGTGCAAGCCAGTTTTGCACATGCAGAATACTCGGATTAAACTTGACGAGCCTAGCATATGCAGATATGGCCTCGGAACACTCAGACCGAAAGGTTGAGCGTGAATCATATAGTAGATATGATTAACATAGTGATGTTCACCATTGAAAACAACTCCATCTAACGTGATGATCGGACGTGGTTTAGTTGATATGGATCACGTGATCACTTAGAAGATTAGAGAGATGTCTATCTAAGTGGGAGTTCTTAAGTAATTTGATTAATTGAACTTTAATTTATCATTAACTTTGTACCTGATAGTATTTTGCATGTCTATGTTGTTGAAGATAGATGGCTCCTGCTGTTGTCCCATTGATTTTTAATGCATTCCTAGAGAAAGCTAAGTTGAAAGATGATGGTAGCAAATACACGGACTGGGTCCGTAACTTGAGGATTGTCCTCATTGCTGCATAGAAGAATAACGTCCTGGAAGCACCGCTAGGTGACAAACCCGCTGTAGGAGCAACGCCAAATGTTGTGAACACCTGGCAGAGCAAAGCTGGTGACTACTCGATAGTTCAGTGTGACATGGTTTACGGCTTAGAAACGGGACTTCAACGACGTTTTGAACGTCATGGAGCATATGATATGTTCTAGGAGTTGAATTTAATATTTCAAGCAAATGCCCGGATTGAGAGATATGAAGTCTCCAATAAGTTCTACAGCTGCAAAATGAAGGAGAATAGTTCTGTGACTGAACATATACTTAGGATGTCTGGGTACCACAACCACTTGACTCAGCTGCGAGTTAATCTTCCTGATGATAGTGTCATTGACAGAGTTCTTCAATCACTGCCACCAAGCTACAAGAGCTTCGTGATGAACTATAATATGCAAGGGATGGATAAAACGATTCCTGAGCTCTTCGCAATGCTAAAGGCTGCGGAGGTAGAAATCAAGAAGGAGCATCAAGTATTGATGGTCAACAAGACCACCAGTTTCAAGAAAAAGGGTAAAGGGAAGAAGGGGAACTTCAAGAAGAATAGCAAGCCAGATGCTGCTCAAGTGAAGAAACCCAAGTCTGAACCTAAGCCTGAAACTGAGTTCTTCTACTGCAAAGGGACACTAGTAGAAAACAGGGCTTTGGTCCAGGCTGAGGTGGCCCATTAGTCCCGGTTCAGTCCAGAACCGGGACCCATGGGGCCATCTGTCCCGGTTCGTGAGGCCAGGGGCCTGCTGGGCCTCATGGGGGCATTGGTCCCGGTTCGTCATGCTCCTTTGGTCCCAGTTGGTGGGACGAACCGAGACCAATGGGCCTCGCTCCTGGCCCACCACCATTGGTCCCGGTTGGTGGCTTGAACCGGGACCACAAGCTTACCTTTCGTCCCGGTTCATGCCACGAACCAGGACCAATGAGGTGGCTATATACCCCCCCCCCCCCGCCGACGAGTAGAGCACTCCACACTGCTCTATTTTTTCTGGCCGGCGAGGGGAGAGCTTTGTGGTGCTCTAGATCACCTCCTATGCACATGAGGTGTTCGATGAAATGCCCGAGCCACACTAGTTAAGCTTTCTCCACTCGAAGCTCCACCTCAAAGCTCCATTTTCCTCGAGATTTGTCTAGGTTTAGCGGCCCGTCACGTCCCACTCATGTCTTCACCGCCGTGGATCGCCCGCACCGATCTCGTCACCGGCACCACCGTGGTGAGCCTCTTGTTCTTATCTTCTTTCTGAAAGAAAAAATTCTTACTTTAGCTAGATAGATACTTGTCTAATTTTCTTACTTTTCTTACTGCTTGTTATTATATAGTGCGATGGTTTTGGTATCCGCCCCTGTCGGCCCTCGTCCTAGCTATGATTCGGATGTGGTATATATTATCTTTTTATAACTATTTGGTTCATTTATTGTTTATGACAATTATGCCGACCAACGTGACATAGATTTTATTTATCTAGGAGGTAGTTGAACCGGAAATTCCAACCGACCCTATTGTCGAGAGGTTAAATTTAGTTGGAGAAGAAAACAATTACTTGAAGCAAAAAATAAAAAAATTGAGGAGGACAAGATGATACTGGAGTTGCATGTTGCGGATGTCCTCGATGATCACAAGATAAAGATGGATGCAATGCGGTTGAAGATGAGAAAGATTAGAAAATATGCCATTCATACCGAGGCTTGGTATCATTATGCCGTTGGATCAATTGTTACCTTGGTTGCGATTATGATCGCATTTGTTTTCACATTGAAATGTTTTACATAGTTTCAATGTATGGTTTAATTAATTAGATGCTCTGGAGAGCTATATGTTGTTAGATGAGAACTATGTATGTACTTTGGTTTTAATGTGATGATGAACTTCTATTAAGTTGGTCACTTAATTATCTATTCATGATGATCTGTAATTGTTTTTGACACACTTAACTATATATAATGCACTTAGATGAACCGGCAATGGATGTACGGTGACAGACACACCTCCGAGTACATTAAGGGAGTGCATGATTTTCTCGAAGTGGCTGAGGCAAACAAGCAGAATGGTTTTATGTGTTGTCCATGCCCTAAATGTGGGAATACGAAGTCTTACTCTGACCGGAAAATCCTTCAGACCCACCTGCTTTACAATGGTTTCATGCCAAACTATAATGTTTGGACGAGGCACGGAGAAATAGGGGTTATGATGGAAGACGGTGAAGAAGAAGAGGACGATGACAACTATGTGCCCCCTGAATACGGTGATGCTGCAACGGGGGAAGTTGCTGAAGATCAAGAGGAACCATACGATGTGCCCAATGATGCTGCAACGGGGGAAGCTACTGAAGATCATGAGGAACCAGACAATGTGCCCAATGATGATGATCTCCGCTGGGTCATTGTCGATGCAAGGACGCAATGCGAAAGTCAAAAGGAGAAGCTAAAGTTCGATCGCATGTTAGAGGATCACAAAAAATGGCTGTACCCCAATTGCGAAGATGGCAACACAAAGATCGGTACCGTACTGGAATTGCTGCAGTGGAAGGCAGAGAATGCTGTGCCTGACAAAGGATTTGAGAAGCTACTGAAAATATTGAAGAAGAAGCTTCCAAAGGATAACAAATTGCCCGACAGTACATACGCTGCAAAAAAGGTCGTATGCCCTCTAGGATTGCAGGTGCAGAGGATACATGCATGCCCTAACGACTGCATCCTCTACCGCGGTGCGTACAAGGATCTAAACGCATGCCCGGTATGCGGTGCATTGCGGTATAAGATCAGACGAGATAACCCTGGTGATGTTGACGGCGAGCCCCCTAGGAAGAAGGTTCCTGCGAAGGTGATGTGGTATGCTCCTATAATACCACGGTTGAAATGTCTGTTCAGAAATGAAGAGCATGCCAAGTTGATGCGATGCCACGGTGAGGACCGTAAGAAGGACGGGAAGTTGAGAGCACCCGCTGATGGGTCGAAGTGGAGAAAAATCGAGAGAAAGTACTGGCATGAGTTTTCAAGTGACCCAAGGAACGTATGGTTTGGTTTAAGCGCAGATGGCATTAATCCTTTCGGGGAGCAGAGCAGCAATCACAGCACCTGGCCCGTGAGTCTATGTATGTATAACCTTCCTCCTTGGATGTGCATGAAGCGGAAGTTCATTATGATGCCAATTCTCATCCAAGGCCCTAAGCAACCCGGCAACGACATTGATGTGTTCCTAAGGCCATTAGTTGAAGAACTTTTACATATGTGGAATGGAAATGGTGTATGTACGTGGGATGAGCACAAACATGAGGAATTTAACCTGCACGCGTTGCTGTTTGTAACCATCAATGATTGGCCCGCTCTCAATAACCTTATAGGACTGACAAACATGGGATACCACGCATGCACGCACTGTTTAGAAGAAACTGAAAGTATATACCTGGACAAATGCAGGAAGAATGTGTACCTGGGCCATCGTCGATTTCTTCCGACCAACCATCAATGTCGAAAGAAAGGCAGGCATTTCAAAGATGAGGCAGATCATCGGAAGAAGCCCGCCATGCGTACTGGTGATCACGTACTTGCTATGGTTAATGATTTACACGTAATCTTTGGAAAGGGTCCCGGCAGACTAGCTGTTCCGAATGACGTTGAGGGACACGCACCCATGTGGAAGAAGAAATCTATATTTTGGGACCTACCCTACTGGAAAGACCTAGAGGTTCGCTCTTCAATCGACATGATGCACGTGACGAAGAACCTTTGCGTGAACCTGCTAGGCTTCCTGGGCGTGTATGGGAAGACAAAAGATACACCTGAGGCACGAGAGGACCTACAACGTTTGCACGAAAAAGACGACATGCCTCCGAAGCAGTATAAAGGTCCTGCCAGCTACGCTCTTACGAAAGAAGAGAAAGAAATCTTCTTTGAATGCCTGCTCAGTATGAAGGTCACGACTGGCTTCTCGTCGAATATAAAGGGAATAATAAATATTCCAGCGAAAAAGTTCCAGAACATAAAGTCTCATGACTGCCACGTGATTATGACGCAATTGCTTCCGGTTGCATTGAGGGGGCTTCTACCGGAAAACGTCCGATTAGCCATTGTGAAGCTGTGTGCATTCCTCAATGCAATCTCTCAGAAGGTGATCGATCCAGAAATCGTACCAACGCTAAGGAGTGATGTGGCGCAATGTCTTGTCAGTTTTGAGCTGGTGTTCCCACCATCCTTCTTCAATATCATGACGCACGTCCTAGTTCATCTAGTCAACGAGATTGTCATTCTGGGGGCCGTATTTCTACACAATATGTTCCCCTTTGAGAGGTTCATGGGAGTCCTAAAGAAATATGTCCGTAACCGTGCTAGGCCAGAAGGAATCATCTCCATGGGCCATCAAACAGAGGATGTCATTGGGTTTTGTGTTGACTTCATTCCTGGCCTAAAGAAGATAGGTCTCCCTAAATCGCGGTATGAGGGGAGACTGACTGGAAAAGGCACGCTGGGAGGGGCCTCAATAATATGCAGGGATGGATGTTCTTGGTCTCAAGCACACTACACAGTTCTACAGAACTCTACCTTGGTGACCCCGTATGTCGATGAACACAAGAACAGTCTGCGCACCAAACACCCGGAGCAGTGCGAGGACTGAATTACATGTGAACACATGAGGACTTTCAGCAGTTGGTTGGAAACACGTCTCAGAGGTGATAACACTGTTTGTGATGAGCTGTACTTGTTGTCCAGGGGACCATCTTTGACTGTATTGACTTACAAAGATACGAGATAAATGGGAATACATTTTACACGATCGCCCAAGATCAAAAGAGCACCAACCAAAACAGCGGTGTCCACTTTGATGCAGCAACCGAGAAGGGAAAGGACACATATTATGGTTACATAGTGGACATATGGGATGTTGACTACGGACATGATTTTAAGGTCCCTTTGTTTAAGTGCAAATGGGTCAATCTGTCAGGAGGCGGGGTACAGGTAGACCCACAGTACGGAATGACAACAGTGGTTCTCAACAATCTTGCGTATGCAGACGAACCGTTCGTCCTAGCCAATGATGTGGCACAGGTTATCTGTGTGAAGGACATGTCTACCAAACCGAGAAAAAGAAAAGATAAGGAAGTGAATGCATCATACGATGAGCCAAAGCGCCACATAGTTCTTTCAGGAAAAAGGGACATCATGGGAGTGGAGGGCAAGACAGACATGTCTGAAGATTATGAAAAGTTTCATGAAATTCCTCCCTTCAAAGTCAAGGCTGACCCAAGCATCCTGATAAACGATGAAGATTATGCATGGTTACGACGCAATAAGCAAATGACACAAGCGAAGAAAAAGTGAAGACTTTCTCCCGCAACTATTATGATGATACCATGCCAACTTTGTAACAGACGAGTATGATACCATTTTCCGTTTAGTACATGCACATACTATGTGGGTGAAATTATGATACCATGCCAACGTTCAACTTTTTCAGACTTCATTTGAAATGCTTTAATGTCTTATGGTTCGGCCCTCGTAATACCATTATTCAAATTTTAACTATTTAAATTTGAAAACTAATGGTACTAACAGAAAGTTTATAATTTTTTCTAAAACTAATGGCACTAACAGAAAGTTTATAATTTTGCTGACCTAAAAGCAAAAAAATTAAAAAAAGCAAAAAACAAAATAAAATATATAATGCAAAAAACAAAACAAAAAATGGAAAAAGCTATTTTTATAGTAAAGTTAATCACAAACTTGAGATTTACACAAATTTCAAAGAATTCAAATTTTAACTATTCAAATTTGAAAACTAATGGCACTAACAGAAAGTTTACAATTTTTCTGACCTAAAAGCAAAAAAGAATTAAAAAATAAAGCAAGAAACAAAAGAAAATAAATAATGCAAAAAACAAAACAAAAAAACTGGAAAAAAAATAAAAAAACTACCACCTATTGGGCCACCACGGCCTAAATACAACTAGAAACCCAACCTGGGCAAGGATTCAGGCCCGCAGAAGGCCCAATAGGCCCACATACAACATAGTGTGAGATTAGGCCCGTAAGCCTCCATTTGAGAGGAGCTCGAGAGGGCAGTCGCAGTGAGGCTTATAAACCACTCCGAGCCCCTCTCAACTAGCGAGGTGGGACTAAACTTTTGGCCGCGGGCAGCGCAAGGCCTTTGGTCCCGGTTGGTGCCACCAACCGGGACTAAAGGGGGCATTGGTCCCGGTTCGTGGCACCAATCGGGACCAATGCTCCTCGCCCCTGGCCCATGACCATTAGTCCCGGTTTGTGCCACAAACCGGGATGAAAGGGTTGGTCCTTGTTGCGGGCAGAGTTTAGTCCCACCTCGCTAACCGAAGGGGGCTCACACCGGTTTATAAGCCCTTCCCTCTCTGCCTTGTTGAGCTCCTCTCAAAGTGAAAATAGATGCCCTTATAGAGAAAAGTTTAACCTAAATTCAGAGTGAATTTCTCTGAAATTCATAGAAATTTAGTATGAATTTAGGTTGAATTTTCTCTATAAGCGCATCTATTCTCATTTTTTAGTAAGTTAATCGCAAACTTGTGATTCACACAAGTTTCAAAGAATTCCAATTTTAACTATTCAAATTTGAAAACTAATGGCACTAACAGAAAGTCTATAATTTTTCTAAAACTAATGGCACTAACAGAAAGTTTATAATTTTGCTAACCTAAAAGCAAAAAAGAATTAAAAATTAAAGCAAAAAACAAACGAAAATAAATAATGCAAAAAACAAAACAAAAAACAGGAAAAAAACTATTTTTATAGTAAAGTTAATCACAAACTTGTGATTCACACAAATTTCAAACAATTCAAATTTTAACTATTCAAATTTGAAAACTAATGTTACTAACAGAAAGTTTATAATTTTGCTGACCTAAAAGCAAAAAGAATTAAAAAATAAAGCAGAAAACAAAAGAAAATAAATAATGCAGAAAACAAAACAAAAAAACTAGAAAAAACTATTTTTCTAGTAAAGTTAATCACAAACTTGTGATTCACATAAATTTCAAAGAATTCAAATTTTAACTATTCAAATTTGAAAACTAATGGCACTAACACAAAGTTTATAATTTTCTAAAACTAAAAGCAAAAAGAAAAAAAATAAAAGCAAGAATCAAAAGAAAATAAATAATTCAAAAAACAAAACAAATACTGGAAAAAATAAAAATGCCACCTATTGGGCCACATGGCCTGCATACGACTAGACACCCATCTGTACATGGGCCAGGATGCAGGCCCGCAGGCCCAATAGGCCCAACAAGGCAGTGACAAGGGTAGGCGAGTAATGCCTGCATATTAGAGAGGAGCTCAGCACCTGAGCCGCAACGCAGCTTATAAACAAGTGCTGAGTTCTCTCAGCTAGCGAGGTGGGACTAAACTTCCCATCGCACCGCGCCAGCGCAAGGCCATTGGTCCCGGTTGGTGCCACCAGCCGGGACTAAAGGGGGGCATTGGTCCCGGTTCGTGGCACCAGCCGGGACTAAAGGGGTGCATAGGTCCCGGTTCATGGCACGAACCGGGACCAATGCCCCCCTTTAGTCCCGGTTGGCACACCAACCGGGACCAAAGGCCGCCGCTTCCCGCCCTTTAGGCTGCTGAAAAGAGACCTTTGGTCCCGGTTGGTGGCACCAACTGGGAATAAATGGGGGCATTGGTCCCTGTTCGTGCCACGAACCGGGACCAATGCCTTTGCTATATAAGCAACACTTGGGAAATTTTCAGATTTCCCTC
>NC_057800.1:704453432-704466201 GCF_018294505.1 Triticum aestivum
CCGCGCCGGCGCCCTCACCTGCCCCAGCTGTGAGCCGCCGCCCCAGCTCTGTATTTTTTATTTTTATTAGTTTAATTTTTTTGTTCATGTATATATAATGTATATATGTATGTATGTGGCTATATGTTTTTGTTCATATGTGGCTATATGTTTTTTATTTTTATTAGTTTAATTTTTTTGTTCATATGTGATGTATATGTGTATGTGGCTATAATGTATATGTGTATGTGATGTATATGTGTATGTGGAATATGCTAAATATATATGTCAAAAATGTTTTTTTGTTCATATATAGAAAAGTTTTATATATGCAGAAGTTACAATTTTAGAAAAGTTTTATATATCTAGCTAGGAAGGGAAGAAGAAGAAAAAGAAGGATAGGAAAGAAGAAAATAAGAAGAAAGAAAGAAGAAGAGGAGAGGAAGAAGAGGAGAAATAAATAAGAAGAGGAAAAAAGAAGAAAAAGAAGAGGAGAAGAAGAAAAAAATTGAATATTTTCTATTTTTTTCTTCTTCTCCTCTTTTTTTTCTTCTTTTTTCTTCGATCTTCTCCTCTATTCCTTTCTTCTTCTCCTCTTTTTATTTCTTCTTTGTTTTCTTATGTTTTATCGGGTCTGTCGTCGTCGATATACCCCTCCCGATAACTTCAACACGAGGGGGGGTCGATATACCCCCTCCCCGATAATATTATTTTCCCATGTACGTATGTCGTGTCGATATAAACTCCCGGTAACATCAACACCTGGGGGGGGTCATGTTTGTGTAATAATTGCCGTGTTGTAATATTTGCAGAAACAATGGAGTTTAGACGAGACGAGGAACAAGAACATGTGTTGGGGGACATAATCTTAGCCAGAGGTGATGTCATGTCGTATCTTATCGACAATGATGGTCTAGAAGAAGAACAGGGTGAAGAAGAAGCAGGCTACGGTGATCGAAGAATGGAATAGGAAACACATGATTATGATGGCTCCGGTGACCCAATGCTGGTGCAAGAAGGAGCCCGTGGTGACGGCTCCGGTGACCGAACAGAGTCCGGCCAGGTAAATATATTAGTTAAGCCTGTGATGACTAGCTAATTGATGCATTCATTGTTTTGGTATGTACACATATTAATTAACTCTTGTCTAATTCTTCTTTTTTCTAGCCCTCCGGATCGAGCACAACTTCTGTAAAGAGACGAGGCCCGAAGAAAAAGTTGCGCTCGGATGAAAGGTTTGAGATCACAGAAATCGCGCGCGATGGCATGCCGATTGAATCCATCCGGACAAAGGAAGCATTTTCTGCTCAGTGCGGGGTTCTTGTTAGGGACAAGATCCCGATCAGCATCCAACAATGGTATAAGCCTAAGAACAAAGACCCTGAGGTGTCTTATGTCAATGATATGCAGAAAGATGATCTTTGGATTGAGCTGAAGGCAAATTTCACCCTACTGCCGGAGGAGGATCCGGAGAAGCCAGTTAAAGAGCAATTAATCAAGTCTCATGCTCTTAAGAAGATGGCAGAGCTATTCAGGAGGTGGAAGAATGAGCTGAAAATGTTTGTCGACAACGAAGAAACACCAGAATTCATTGGCAGATATGAGAAGATCAGAGATCACTGGCCCGCATTTGTGGCCTACAATACATCGAAAAAGAGTAAGAAGATGTCAGCGACAAACAAGAAAAATGCTGCAAAGAAGAAGCTTCACCATCGAACGGGGTTAGGTGGCTACCTCAAAGCCCGGCCTATGTGGGCCAAGGCTGAGAATGATCTGCTTAATAAAGGGATCGAACCAGAGACAATGAACTGGCCAGACCGTTGCCGGACTTGGTTCTTCGGGGCTGGCGGAACCGTGGACCCTGTATCAGGGAAATGCATTTGGACGGACGAGCAAATGAACATACCAGTGAAGAAGCTAAAGCACTATATCGATGCAGCGCAACAAGGGACGTTCGTTCCAGACAGAGAGAACGACGAGCTCACAATGGCCCTCGGGAATGCTGAGCACCCTGGACGGACACGAGGCACGCCAGGCTCCGTTCCGTGGAAGGTTGGTTTTCCAGATGCAGGCGGTTACAAATGCCAGGAGAGGAGGAAAAAAGTGCAGCATACCTAAATGCAGGCGCTGCACGCAAGGGTGCAAGCGATAGAGGAACGAGAAGCAAATCGCAGCAAACGAACTGCCGAAGCTACCCCGCCATCTCAGTGGAGAAGTAGCATGGCTTCCACCGAGATGCTTCAGCCGGAGCATGTCGTGACGGCTCCTGCCAGCTATCCCGTGGATGCTATCACGGAGTCTCAAAATTGCCACCTTATGACACAATGGATGAGTTTGAAAGTCAAGGCGGTTGTTGGCTCTGTTTTTCCTACTGAACCCGATGCAACTTTTCACTGCCGGCCGATTCCAGAAGGATATGCTAGGGTGATGGTGGATGAAATAATGGAGGGATTTGAGGACCTCCAACTTGACCACCCTACCGGTGAAGGGGAGACTCGGCTGGGTTCTGCTCTGAAGACTCCATGCCTATGGCGGAAGGAGCTCATCAACCTTCTGAACTGGACGCCTCCGCCTCCTCCTCCTCCTCTGGTGAGTCAGGGCACTCCGCCTCCTCCACCACCTCCTCCTCCGGCGAGTGACGATCAGGGCACTCGGCCTCCTTCTCCGGCGCGTGGCGGCACTCCGCCTCCTTCTCTGCCTGCGCCGGCGCGCCCGGGCAGCCAGCCTCCTCCTTCTCCGCCTCGTCAGCAAGGGCGGAAGAGACCCGCCGCCGCTCCGGCTGCTCCGGCGCATCGTAGTCCTTCTCCTCCGCCTCGTAAGCAAGGAAAGAAGACAGCCGCAGCCGCTCCGTCTGCTCTGCCGGCGTCTAGCAGTACAGCCAGAGGCGGGAGGCAATACAGATTCGGTCCTTCTCTGAAGACTCCAGAGAAGTTACCATACAAGAGGACCCCGGAGGAGAACGCCAACATCGTGCGAGCCGAAGTGAGGAACTTCTTTGAAGGGGTGAAAGCAAAGAAACATCCACCTCCGGAGGAGAAGGTAGATCCGGTGAAAGCGAAGTGCACTCTGGCTGCCCTGAAAAAACCAGCAAAGTCTCCGCCGAAAGGCAACTATGAGCGCATTATTGAAAAATCATTTGTCGAAGCGGAGCAGTCGGGAAGTACTGTCAGTGACCAAAGGTTTAAAGAACGACGAGCTGGGAAAAATATTACCCAGCTCGGCGAACAAGCAACCAATCGTGCCCCCCGCTCAAGGTGCCTACTAATGATCCGAGGATGGTGCCCGGTTATAGCAATCTTGGAGATTACCTGCCCGACAATGTACATTATAATTTCTTGGAGGTGGAGGAACACAAATACGAGTACGGGAAGCCTCTCCTCAAAGATGAAAGATCTCTAACAATGATGATGCGAAGAGTCCATGATTGGTACATGAAAACTTGCAGAGTGTCTGGGGGAGGAATACTTTGACGCTGAGAGTTAGAGCGGAGCATGACCTCGTTGGAATTGAACTGTTGAATGTTCCATTTGAGGAGTTCTTCCAGATTTCAATCAAAAGGCCCTCGATAAAGCAACGGTCACTTGCTACTGTCTATAAGTAGTTCTACTTCTGTCATTAAGTCTCTCTATATAGGTCAGCTCTTTCATTGCATGTATTTATAATTATCCTCACTATATTATGCAGATTGAAGATCGCCGAATTGAAGAGAAGACAAATGGGTGATATTGGGTTCATTAACACAAATCTCATAGATGCAACTGAGGTTAAATATCGTCCCGACGATACCGAGGCCAACTTGCTACGATCCTTGGTAATAAATGAAAACAAAGATATAATACTCTTTCCTTACAACTTCAAGTGAGTGCTACTGTCTTGTGCATATTCGGTTTCCCTTATTAGTCCAGGTTATAGTAATGTAATTGATGAGTTATTGATGTCTACTAGACAACCTTCTTCTTGTAGACGTTGCTGGGCCTCCAAGTGCAGAGGTTTGTAGGACAGTAGCAAATTTCCCTCAAGTGGATGACCTAAGGTTTATCAATCCGTAGGAGGCGTAGGATGAAGATGGTCTCTCTGAAGAAACCCTCCAACCAAATAACAAAGAGTCTCTTGTGTCCCCAACACACCCAATACAATGGTAAATTGTATAGGTGCACTAGTAGAAAAAGGGGCTTTGGTCCAGCCAGAAAAGAGCATTAATCCCGGTTGCATTACGAACCGGGACTAATGTGAGCATTAGTCCCGGTTCAAGCGGCGAGGGCACCATACAGGCATTACTCCTGGTTCAAATGGGACCTTTAGTCCCGGTTCGTGGCACGAACCGGTACTAAAGGGTGCGATGCCCATTAGTACCGGTTCATGGCACGAACTGGTACTAAAGGTTAGACCTTTAGTACCGGTTCATGCCACGAACCGGTACTAATGGGGTTGAGACCTTTAGTACCGATTCGTGCCACGAACCGGTACTAATGGTGCAATTTTAAAATCCTACCCCCCTGGTGCATCGCCTTTTCAGTTTTGTAAAGAGCAAAAGAAAATGATAGAAACTTCAAAATTTAAAATCCTTTGAGAGGTAGTTATGTTACTACATCTACTAGTTAGGAAGATTTAAAAACTTAAATTTGGACATGTTTTGCAAAAACTGTAGGGAAAATGTAAAACGGCTATAACTTTTGCATACGATGTCGGAAAAAACGTATAATATATCAAAATGTTCGGTACGAAAATCCGCATCCGATGGAGACTGCCTATGGCCTGTTTGCAAATTTTTAGAATCCTCAAATTCTAAAAGGAAAAAAATTTATGCTCAAATTTTAGTTTTTTTTTGAATTTTTGTTAAATCTGGTCAAACTATGGTCAAACTACTTATTCAAGAAGTATTAGTGTTACTAAATAATTATTCAAGAATATTAGTGTTACTAAATAATTATTTTAGTTTTTTTTAAATTTTGGTCAACTGTGGTCAAACTACTTATTCAAGAAATATTAGTGTTACTAAATAATTATTGATTTTTAGAACAATAGTTTCAAACTCAAATAGTGAAATGTGTGACTTCATGCTCAAGCTAAATTCCTGAGGGTTAATAGGATTGCCATCTTACTATTGTCAGGAAAACAACAAGTGCAGACTTGGAAACGAGGGAGAATAGAACCCGAAAGTTAAGCGTGCTCAGGCTGGAGTAGTGAGAGGATGGGTGACCGTTCGGGAAGTTAGATGATTTGGAATGATGAGGGGTGATTAGAGATTAAAGGTTAAAGAGGAGTGATGAGGGGTGATTAGAGATTAGAGGTTAAAATAATTTAGAAATTTGAAATTAAAAAAAATCAAGAAAAAAATCAATTTTTTTTTCAAAAAAAATCATAATATATCCTTTAGTCTCGGTTCTAAAGGTGGACCTCTAGGCAACGGCCACGTGGAGGGCCTTTAGTCCCGGTTCCAGTTAGAACCGGGACTAAAGGGGGAGGCTTTAGTACCGACCCTTTAGTCCCGGTTCCAGAACCGGGACTAAAGGCCCTTATGAATCGGGACTAAAGGCCCTTTTTCTACTAGTGGTGCACTAGTTCGGCGAAGAGATGGTGATACAAATGGTATATGGATAGTAAATAAAGGTATTTGTAATCTGAAATTATAAAAACAACAAGGTAACTAATGATAAAAGTGAGCGTAAACGGTATTGCAATGATAGGAAATAAGGCCTAGGGTTCATACATTCACTAGTGTAAGTTCCGTTAACAATGATAACATAATTGGATCACAAAACTATCCCTCAATATGCAACAAAGAGTCACTCCAAAGTCACTAATAGCGGAGAACGAACGAAGAGATTATGGTAGGGTATGAAACCACCTCAAAGTTATTCTTTCCAATCAATCCGTTGGGCTATTCCTATAGGTGTCACAAACAGCCCTAGAGTTCATACTAGAATAACACCTTAAGACACAAATCAAGCAAAACCCTAATGTCACCTAGATACTCCATTGTCACCTCAAGTATCCGTGGGTATGATTATACGATATGCGTCACACAATCTCAGATTCATCTATTCAACCAACACAAAGGATCTCAAAGAGTGCCCCAAAGTTCTACCGGAGAATCACGGCGAAAACGTGTGCCAACCCCTATGCATAGGTTCCCAATGTCACGAAACCCGCAATTTGATCACCAAAACATACATCAAGTGGATCAATAGAATAACCCATTGTCACCACGGTTATCCCACGCAAGACATACATCTAGTGTTCTCAAATCTATAAAGGGGAAACTCAATTCATTACAAGAGGGCTTAATTCATTACAAAGGGGAAACCCGTTGGAGATGTATCAGCATCCCCAAGCTTAATTCCTGCTCGTCCTCGATTAGGTAAATGATAAAAAAGATTAATTTTGATGTGGAATGCTAGTTGGCATAATTTCAATGTAATTCTTCTTACTTGTGATATGAATATTCAGATCTGAAAGATTCAAGACAAAAGTTCATATTGACATAAAAATAATAATACTTCAAGCATACTAACTAAGCAATTATGTCTTCTCAAAATAACATGGCCAAAGAAAGCTATCCCTACAAAATCATATAGTCTGGCTATGCTCTATCTTCACCACACAAAATATTTAAATCATGCACAACCCCGATGACAAGCCAAGCAATTGTTTCATACTTTTGATGTTCTCAAACTTTTTCAATCTTCACGCAATACATGAGCATGAGCCATGGACATAGCACTATAGGTGGAATAGAATAGTGGTTGTGGAGAAGACAAAAGGGGAGAAGATAGTCTCACATCAACTAGGTGTATCAACGGGCTATGGAGATGCCCATCAATAGATATCAATGTGAGTGAGTAGGGATTGCCATGCAACGGATGCACTAGAGCTATAAATGTATGAAATCTCAACAAAAGAAACTAGTTCGTGTGCATGCAACTCGCTTGCTCATGAAGACCGAGGGCATTTTGAGGAAGCCCATCATTGGAATATACAAGCCAAGTTCTATAATGAAAGATTCCCACTAGTATATGAAAGTGACAACATAGGAGACTCTCTATCATGAAGATCATGGTGCTACTTTGAAGCACAAGTGTGGTAAAAGGATAGTAGCATTGCCCCTTCTCTCTTTTTCTCTCATTTTTTATTTTTTTATATTATTTTATTTGGGCCTTCTCTTTTTTATGGCCTCTTTTTTTGGGCTTCTTTGGCCTCTTTTATTTTTTTATTTTCGTCCGGAGTCTCATCCCGACTTGTGGGAGAATCATAGTCTCCATCATCCTTTCCTTACTAGGACAATGCTCTAATAATGATGATCAACACACTTTTATTTACTTACAATCAAGAATTACAACTCGATACTTAGAACAAGATATGACTCTATATGAATGCCTCTGGCGGTGTACCGGGATATGCAATGACTGGTGGCTTTGCCACAAATACGATGTCAACTACATGATAATGCAGAGCAATATGACAATGATGAAGCGTGTCATAATAACGGAACAGTGGAAAGTTGCATGGCAATATATCTCGGAATGGATATGGAAATGCCATAATAGGTAGGTATGGTGGCTGTTTTGAGGAAGATATATGGTGGGTTTATGGTACCGGCGAAAGTTGGGCGGTACTAGAGAGGCAAGCAATGGTGGAAGGGTGAGAGTGCGTATAATCCATGGACTCAACATTAGTCATAAAGAACTCACATACTTATTGCAAAAAATTATTAGTTATCGAAACAAAGTACTACATGCATGCTCCTAGGGGGATAGATTGGTAGGAAAAGACCATCGCTCGTCCCTGACTGCCACTCATAAGGAAGACAATTAATAAATAAATCATGCTCCGACTTCATCACATAACGGTTCACCATACGTGCTACGGGAATCACAAACTTTAACACAAGTATTTCTCAAATACACAACTACTCAATAGCATGACTCTAATATCACCATCTCCATATCTCAAAACAATTATCAAGTATCAAACTTCTCATAGTATTGAACACACTCATAAGAGAATTTTATTATTCTTTTTGTATACCTAGCATATTAGGATTTTAAGCAAATTACCATGCTATTTAAGACTCTCAAAATAATCTAAGTGAAGCATGAGAGTTCATCTATTTCTTCAAAATAAAACTACCACCATGCTCTAAAAGATATAAGTGAAGCACTAGAGCAAATGACAAACTACTCCGAAAGATATAAGTGAAGATCAGTGAGTATTCGAATAATTATGAAACTATGTGAAGACTCTCTAACATTTAATAATTTCAGATCTTGGTATTCTATTAAAACAGCAAGGAAAGCAAAATAAAATGACATTCTAAGAATGGCAAACATCATGTGAAGAAGCAAAAACTTAGGATCAACCGAAACTAACCGATAGTTGTTGAAGAAGAAAGGTGGGATGCCAACCGGGGCATCCCCAAGCTTAGATTCTTGAGACTTCTTGAAATATTATCTTGGGGTGCCTTGGGAATCCCCAAGGTTGAGCTTTTGTGTCTCCTTAATTCCTCTCATATCACGGTCTCCCTAAATCTCAAAAGCTTCATCCACACAAACTCAACAAGGACTCGTGAGATAAGTTAGTATAAACCATTGCCAAAACCTTATCATACTCTACTGTAGCAAATCACTAAAATTATTATTCAACATTGAATACTAAATTCCTCTGCATATTTAATAGTCCTATCCTCAAATAGAATCATTAAAGAAGCAAACATATGCAAACAATGCAAACATAACAGCAATCTGCCTAAACAGGACAATCTGTAAACAATGCAGCAACATCCATACTTCCCTAGCTCCAAAAATTATGAAATAAAGTTACCACTGTAGTAAATTTATCAGAGCTTAATATTCAAAATGTTTCAACATTTTATCACATTCTGACATTTCTAGGGAATTATTGCAACAGCGGTAAACTTTCTGTTTTCAAACAGCAACATGTGGACTTCTAAAATAGGCATAGTAAAGGCTATCAATGACACTTTTATTGAAATAAAAGATGCAAAACATTTTTCTAAATAATATCAAGCAAATCCTAACAAAATAAATTGACGCTCCAAGCAAAACACATATCATGTGGTGAATAAAAATATAGCTCCAAGTAAAGTTACCGATGAACGAAGACGAAAGAGGGGATGCCTTCCGGGACATCCCCAAGCTTAGGCTCTTGGCTATCCTTGAATATTACCTCGGGGTGCCTTGGGAATCCCCAATCTTAGGCTCTTTCCACTCCTTATTCCATAGTCCATCGAATCTTTACCCAAAACTTGAAAACTTCACAACACAAAACTTAACAGAAAACTCGTAAGCTCCGTTAGCGAAATAAAACAAAACACCACTTCAAGGTACTGTAATATAACGCCCTCAATGCGGCTATATCTCCCACGTGTCGAAGCACGACTTAGAGGCATAACCACATTGAAAGCAATGTTGCAAGTGAGGTAATATTCACACAACCCATGTAATACATAAGGGAAAGAGATACATAGTTGGCTTACAATCGCCACTTCAGACAAATACATGAATAAAGCATTACAACATCCAATACAATCAAGGACCGACTACGGAACCAAAATAAAAGAAGAACCCCAAATGCGACAAGGTCCCCGAACGACAAGGTCCACTACTGGTCAACTAGAACAAAACAACACAAAGGGCAAGATCTTCATCGAGCTCCTCCTTGAGCTTGGTTGCGCCACCTGCTCGGTAACATTGGTACCTGCAAATCGGTTTTGGAAGTATCTGTGAGTCACGGGGACTCAACAATCTCACACCCTCGTGATCAAGACTGTTTAAGCATATGGGTAAGGTAAAAGGTATGAGGTGGAGCTGCAGCAAGCGACTAGCATATATGGTGGCTAACATATGCAAATGAGAGCGAGAAGAGAAGGCAAAGCACGGTCGATAAAAGTATGATCAAGAAGTGATCCTAAAACAACCTACGTCAAGCATAACTCCAACACCGTGTTCACTTCCCGGACTCCGCCGGAAAGAGACCATCACGGTTACACACGTAGTTGATGTATTTTAATTAAGGTCGACGTCAGGTTTTCTACAACCGGACATTAACAAATTCCCATCTGCCCATAACCGCGGGCACGGCTTTCAAAAGTTCAAATCCCTGCAGGGGTGTCCCAACTTAGCCCATGACAAGCTCTTACGGTCAACGAAGGAATATACCTCCTCCCGAGACATTTCGATCAGACTCGGTATCCCGGTTCTACAAGACATCCTCGACAATGGTAAAACAAGTCCAGCAAGACCACCCGATGCACCGACATCCCGATAGGAGCTGCACATATCTCTTTCTCAGGGCAACACTGGATAAGCAATCCGTACAACTAAAACCAGCCCTCGAGTTTCCCCGAGGTGGCGCTGCAAGGGGCTCTAGTTTGGACCAACGCTTAGACAAGCACTGGCCCGGCGGGGTTAAAATAAGATGACCCTCGGGATGCGCGACTCCCAAGGGAAAAGAGGCTAGGTGGCAAATGGTAAAACCAAGGTTGGGCCTTGATGGAGGAGTTTTATTCAAAGCGAACTGTCAAGGGGTTCCCATTATAACTCAACCGCATAGGGAATGCAAAATCCGAGAACATAACACCGATATGACGGAAACTAGGGCGGCAAGAGTGGAACAAAACACCAGGCATAAGGCCGAGCCTTCCACCCTTTACCAAGTATATAGATGCATTAATTAAATAAGATATATTGTGATATCCCAACAAGTAAGCATGTGCCAACAAGGAACAACATCTCCATGTTCCAACAAGGAACAAACTTCAATCTTCACCTGCAACTAGAAACGCTATAAGAGGGGCTGAGCAAAGTGGTAACATAGCCAAACAACGATTTGCTAGGACAAGGTGGGTTAGAGGCTTGATTCAACAATATGGGAGGCGTGATAAGCACGTGGTAGGTATCGCAACATAGGCATAGCAAAAGAGCGAGCAACTAGGCAAGCAAAGATAGAAGTGATTTCGAGGGTATGGTCATCTTGCCTGAAATCCCGCAAGAAAGAAGAACGAGTCCATGAAGAAGACAAATGGATGTAGACGAATGGGTCCTCACAAACGCGACGTCACCGGAACCAACCCGACCGAGCAAACACCGGAAAGAAGCACACAACATAGTAAACAACCAACACATGAACATGGTATGATATGCGGGATGCGGTATGCGATGCATATGCATGATTTGCAAAGGAATGAATGAACCTGGCATCAACTTGGAAATTCAAGTGTGCCACTGGAAAGGTGAGATCAAATCGCTTGACAACGATATAAAGATCACCGGAATCGGAGTTACAGTTTGGAAATGGCAAGCGATTCAAATATGACACCGGTCTGCGATTTACAGCAAGTAGCCATCTAAATGCAACAAGATGAGCAAGCTACAGCACCCAAACATGGCAACAAAATACATGGCAGGGATCCATTCATGATTCTTAACAAAAGATGAACACTGAGCTACAGCCAATTCATCCAATAACAGGTTCAAACAAGCATGGAAAAAATGCATTTGGTAAACAGATCTCAGACTTAGTGAAATTAACACTTGTCTGGAATTTCAGATCAGGTAGCACACTTTGGAGCATGAAAACTATATGCTACAGGGCCTGAACATGGCAAAGTAAAGCATGGCATGGAGCTACTCAAGGAGCTTAACAAAAGTCCCTTAGTGACCTTGAGCCAAAAGGGATCATAAAATACATTTGCAAGCATGTGAACATGGCAAAAACATAATCAGATCACAGACTTAGTGAAAAACTGGAGCATGCAAATCAGATATCAAGTAGGCATGTTTATGAGCTCGATGCACTCACTACAGAGCAAGTCATGACAAAGTAAGCATACACCCATCAAGAATACACAAAATACAAGCTAGACATGGCAAGAATAATAACATGGCATGCACGGATCAACTACAACATCCTCGGCAAAATCGCTAACAAGTAGACAATCTGCCCAGATTCACGAAATAGCAAAAGTAGAGCTTGATTGACTCAAGCTAGGGTGCTCCATAATTGCAAACAAAGACATGGATGGATAGAGCACTACAAGATTAACAAAACATCCTTACTGATCATCCTCAAAAGAGGCACGGATCACTAGGAAACAACATGAACATATGGCAATATGAGATAAACAGCTCAAGGACTTAGTGGAAATGCTCATTCCCTGCAATCAACATTACCAAGTGCCTCACTTTGCAGGCTTGTGCTAGTCACCACACACATCACAAAAATACATGGGTTGCACCTCTGGAAAGATGGGAAAACCCTTAACAAAACATATGTAGAGCTCATGGGCATATCATGCACACAATAATCATGGCAAAAATGACAAATATTTAAATGGAGCAGCAGATCTGACAATTATCTCAAGTAGCACTCTTCTAACAGCATTTCGGGCATCAAGATGAACTCAAATGAAAATGATGCAATCAGATGAAATGATGTACTCTCTGACACGAACATTTTGATATGCTATACGCACAAAACGGAGCTACGGATGCAAAGATACGGCATGATGAACATGGTCATATGAAACATGGAAAAACTTGGGGACTTAGTAGAAAGTAGACCTCCAGATCTAGGGTTCTTGGCACGGATTACGATGCAGCACGGACTCGCCGGAGAGCGGCCGAAGGTGAGGAGGAGGTCGAGGGAGGAGCAGATCTGGCCCGGACCTCGCCGGATCCGGGCGCGGCAACAGCGGGGAGGCGCGTGAAGGCGGCGGCGATGGTTGCCGGCGCTGGGCGGCGGTGGAGCGGCGCCGTGGAGGTCGCCGGTG
>NC_057800.1:704466430-704511391 GCF_018294505.1 Triticum aestivum
GCGCCTGCCGGGTGCGGCGGCGCGGGTCGCCCACGCGCGGGGCGACCGTGATTCGGGCCCCGCGGGCCGGATCTGGGCCGCGCGGACCCGCGGCGGCGGAGGAGAGAGAGGAGCCTGCCGCGCGCTGAGGTGGCGGCGCCTGGTTGGCTGCGGCGGCGGGGAAGGCGACGGGGCAGCCTCCGATTGGCCGGAGCGAGGTGGCCGGCGGCGGTGGACATGTCCGGCCTGGCGGACTTTGTCTGGCGGCGCGAGGAGGGAGATGGCTAGGGTTTCGGGGAAATGATCCGAAAACGAAAATGAAGGGGTCTATTTATAGAGGTAGAGGGAGCTAGGAAGCTCCAAATGAGGTGCGGTTTGCGGCCACGCGATCATGATCGAACACTCTAGAAGATGGAGAGGATTTTGGTGGCTTTTGGGCCAAATTGGAAGGGTGTTGGGCTGCAACACACACGAGGCCTTTACGGTCCCTCGGATAACCGTTGGAGCATCAAACGAAGTCCAAATGACACGAAACTTGACAGGCGGTCTACCAGTAGTAAACCAAGGCCGCTTGGCAAGTCTCGATCCAATCCGGAAACGTTTAACCCCCACACATGAAAAGAAGGTAGAAATGACCACCGGAGGAGAACGGAGCGCCGGAATGCAAAACGGACAACGGGGAAAATGCTCGGATGCATGACATGAACTTGTATGCAAATGAAATGCACATGATGACATGATATGCAATGCAAGACTCGCAAGCAATGACAAGGCAACAACAGCGAATAACTGGACGACACCTGGCACATCGGTCTCGGGGCGTTACATGTAATGAACTCATTCTTATTTGTATTGGTGTTAAACCTACTGTATTCCAACATCTCAATGGTTTATAAACTATTTTACTAGCCATAGATTCATCAAAATAAGCAAACAACACACGAAAAATAGAACCTGTCAAAAACAGAACAATCTGTAGTAATCTGAATAAAACGTATACTTATGGAACTCATAAAATTCTCAAATAAATTGCTGGACCTGAGGAATTTATCTATTAATCATCTGCAAAAATAATTAACTAAATATCACTCTCCAAATAAAAATGGCAGCAATTCTCGTGAGCGCTAAAGTTTCTGTTTTTTACAGCATGATCAACAAGACTTTCCCCAAGTCTTCCCAAAGGTTCTACTTGGCACAAACACTAATTAAACACATAAAACCACATCTAAACAGAGGCTAGATGAATTATTTATTACTAAACAGGAACAAAAATCAAGGAACAAAAGTAAAATTGGGTTGCCTCCCAACAAGCGCTATCGTTTAATGCCCCTGGCTAGGCATGATGATTTCAATGATGCTCATGTAAAAGATAAGAATTGAAACATAAAGAGAGCATCATGAAGAATATGACTAGCACATTTAAGTCTAACCCACTTCCTATGCATAGGGATTTTGTGAGAAAACAACTTATGGGAACAAGAATCAACTTGCATAGGAAGGTAAAACAAGCATAACTTCAAAATTTTAAGCACATAGAGAGGAAACTTGATATTATTGCAATTCCTAAAAGCATATATTACTCCCTCATAATAATTTTCAGTAGCATCATGAATGAATTCAAAAATATAACCAGAACCTAAAGCATTCTTTTCATGATCTACAAGCATAGAATTTTTATTACTCCCCACATAAGCAAATTTCTTCTCATGAATAGTAGTGGGAGCAAACTCAACAAAATAACTATCATGTGATTGAAAATTAAGATCAACATGACAAATTTCATTGTTATAGTTGTTCTTTAAAGCATACGTGTCATCACAATAATCATCATAGATAGGAGGCATGCTTTCATCATAATAAATTTGCTCATCAAAGCTTGGGGGACAAAAAATATCATCTTCATCAAACATAGCTTCCCCAAGCTTGTGGCTTTGCATATCATTAGCATCATGGATATTCAAGGAATTCATACTAACAACATTGCAATCATGCTCATCATTCAAATATTTAGTGCCAAACATTTTATAGATTTCTTCTTCTAGCACTTGAGCACAATTATCCTTTCCATCATACTCACGAAAGATATTAAAAAGGTGAAGCGTAGGAGACAAACTCAATTCCATTTTTTATAGTTTTCTTTTATAAACTAAACTAGTGATAAAACAAGAAACTAAAAGACTCGATTGCAAGATCTAAATATATACCTTCAAGCGCTAACCTCCCCAGCAACGGCGCCAGAAAAGAGCTTGATGTCTACTACACAACCTTCTTCTTGTAGACGTTGTTGGGCCTCCAAGTGCAGAGGTTTGTAGGACAGTAGCAAATTTCCTCAAGTGGATGACCTAAGGTTTATCAATCCGTAGGAGGCATACGATGAAGATGATCTCTCTCAAGCAACCCTGCAACCAAATAACAAAGATACTCTTGTGTCCCCAACACACCCAATACAATGGTAAATTGCATAGGTGCACTAGTTCGGCGAAGAGATGGTGATACAAGTGGTATATGGATAGTAGATAAAGGTATTTGTAATCTGAAATTATAAAAACAGCAAGGTAACTAATGATAAAATTGAGCGTAAACGGTATTGCAATGATAGGAAATAAGGCCTAGGGTTCATACTTTCACTAGTGTAAGTTCCCTCAACAATGATAACATAACTATCCCTCAACATGCAACAAAGAGTCACTCCAAAGTCACTAATAGCGGATAACAAACGAAGAGATTATGGTAGGGTACGAAACCACCTCAAAGTTATTCTTTCCAATCAATCCGTTGGGCTATTCCTATAGGTGTCACAAACAGCCCTAGAGTTCGTACTAGAATAACACCTTAAGACACAAATCAACCAAAACCCTAATGTCACCTAGATACTCCATTATCACCTCAAGTATCCGTGGGTATGATTATACGATATGCAGCACACAATCTCAGATTCATCTATTCAACCAACACAAAGGATCTCAAAGAGTGCCCCGAAGTTCTACCGGAGAATCACGATGAAAACCCGCAAGTTTTCACCAAAACATACATCAAGTGGATCAATAGAATAACCCATTGTCACCACGGTTATCCCATGCAAGACATACATCTAGTGTTCTCAAATCTATAAAGACTCAATCTGATAAGATAACTCCAAAGGGGAAACTCAATTCATTACAAGAGAGAAGAGGGGGAGGAGAAACATAGGATCCAACTATAATAGCAAAGCTCGCGATACATCAAGATCGTATCATCTCAAGAACACGAGAGAGAGAGATCAAACACATAGCTACTGGTACATACCCTCAGCCCCGAGGGAGAACTACTCCCTCCTCGTCATGGAGAGCGCCGGGATGATGAAGTTAGCCACCGGTGAGGGATCCCCCCTCCGGCAGGGTGCCGGAACAGGGACCCGATTGACTTTTGGTGACTACGGAGGCTTCTGGTGGTGGAACGCTCGATCTAATCTCTGTTCTAGAAGTTTTAGGGTATGTGGAGTTATATAAGCGGAAGAAGTACGTCAGGGGAGCCACGAGGGCCCCACGAGGAAGGGGGCGCGCCCTAGGGGGATGGGGGCGCCCCCACCCTCGTGGCTTCCTCGTTCCTTCCTTGACGTGGGGTCCAAGTCCATCGGGTGGCTTTCGTTCCAAAAATAACTTCTCTAGTTGATTTCGTTCCATTTCGACTCCGTCTGATATTCCTTTTCTTCAAAACACTGAAATAGGCATAAAACAACAAATCTGGGCTGGGCCTCCGGTTAATAGGTTAGTCCCAAAAATAATATAAAAGTGGATAATAAAGCCCATAAACATTCAAACAGTAGATAATATAGCATGGAGCAATCAAAAATTATAGATACGTTGGAGACGTATCAGTTATGCATGCGTACACAGGTTCCACTATATTCTCCTAGAGATTAAGCTTGAGCAGGGACTAGTAACCGTCTTAGACTCGAGACGAAAAGATCCCCAGGACTATGCGGACATGACTCAAATGCTCGAGAAGTAAGTTAAATCGATCATTATCCACCATATCAGCAACTTTGTTCATTTCCTGATATCAAGTAATTGTTTTCTTTGTCTGGCAGGGTTTGGAGAAAATTCACCAAAAAAGCTCCGGGACTGCCGAAGAAGGTGCAATTTAGACACCCGAAAGTAAGTACTATAGTAACATGTTCCGCGCATCTCCTAGTGATTCAAGCGCTAGTTTGATTGACCTCTATTTCTTGTAAAGTGGTTGTGTCAGGAACAAGGGAATGATTTCTGTGGATACTACGTTTGTGAGTCCATTCGCCACATGACCTTTGAACGAGGGTACTCTGACGAACAATATGAAGTGCGTAAGCAATAATATTCACAATTTTATTTTATTACCATCATTTGTGTTGAGTTTCATTTATTCATATATATAGATATATATGTATTGACCCCCTTCTTCAAACTAGATCTTTCGGATGTGGGATGAACTCCTAGCACCAGCTCGTATGCGAGCAATTCAAGAGTAATTGGCGGCATTCTTCCTTGACCACGTGATTGCTGAAGACGGAGAATACTATGTGGATCCTGTGTTCGTATATAATTAGGAGATTATATTGTAAGAGATAATTATTGTATATATGTAGCCGGTAGTGTAGGATAGATATACGAGAACTTGTTGTTCAACCAATCTCTCAAATAAGGAGAGGTGGTCGATATCACTTCTCTCTGTATGCATATATGTTCATGACGATCTTCTGTTTCCTTCATTTGCTTACTAGCTAGCTAGCGTGTCTAGTCCTCTCTATACGTATATAGTACATAGCGTCGACCAAGCACGGACATAAGAGAGGACACTTCTCTCTATTAATTAGCTAGCTAACACAATATATGGAACACCTAAATTAACCTCCCGAAACACCCAACCCCCCCCCACCCTTTCAAAAAAAACAAAAACCTCAGCCCCTGAAATGCTGACGCGTGGATGCCTATTGGTCCCGGTTGGTGCCACCAACCGGGACCAAAGGCAAAAAAACAAAAACCTCAGCCCCTGAAATGCTGACGCGTGGATGCCTATTGGTCCCGGTTGGTGCCACCAACCGGGACCAAAGGCAAAAAAACAAAAACCTCAGCCCCTGAAATGCTGACGCGTGGATGCCTATTGGCCCCGGTTGGTGCCACCAACCGGGACCAAAGGCCCTCCTGCCGGGGCTCGGCGCACCGGCCACGTGGAGGCCCATCTGTCCCGGTTCCTGTTTGAACCGGGACTAAAGGGCCAGGGCATTAGTAACGGCACTTTAGTCCCGGTTCAAAAACCGGGACACAAGGCCCTTACCAACCGGGACAGAAGACCCTTTTTCTACTAGTGGGACTGGTCACTGGAAGCAGAACTGCCCCAAGTATTTGGCAGAGAAGAAAGATGGCAAAGTGAAAGGTATATTTGATATACATGTTATTGATGTGTACCCTACTAATGCTCGCAGTAGTGCCTGGGTATTTGATATTGGTTCAGTTGCTAACATTTCCAACTCGAAACAGGGGCTATAGATTAAGCGAAGATTGGCTAAGGATGAGGTGACGATGCGCGTGGGAAATGGTTCCAAAGTCGATGTGATCGCCGTCGGCACGCTACCTCTACATCTACCTTCGGGATTAGTTTAGACCTAAATAATTGTTATTTGGTCACAGCGTTGAGCATGAACATTATATCTGGATCTTGTTTGATGCAAGACGGCTATTCATTTAAATCAGAGAATAATGGTTGTTCTATTTATATGACTAATATCTTTTATGGTCATGCACCCTTGATGAGTGGTCTATTTTTACTAAATCTTGATTGTAGTGATTGATGACCCACAAGTATAGGTAATCTATCGTAGTCCTTTCGATAAGTAAGAGTGTCGAACCCAACGAGGAGCAGAAGGAAATGATAAGAGGTTTTCAGCAAGGTATTCTTCGCAAGCACTGAAATTATAGGTAATAGATAGTTCTGTGATAAGATATAATTGGTAACGAGAAACAAGTAACAAAAGTAAATAAAGTGCATCAAGGTGTCCCAATCCTTTTTTGTAGCAAAGAACAAGCTTGGACAAACTCTTATATAGAGAAAAGCGCTCCAGAGGACACATGGGAATTATCGTCAAGCTAGTTTTCGTCACATTCATATGATTCGCGTTCGGTACTTTGATAATTTGGTATGTGGGTGGACCGGTGCTTGGGTACTGTCCTTACTTGGACAATCATCCCACTTATGATTAACCTCTATTGCAAGCATCCGCAACTACAACAAAAGTATTAAGGTAAACCTAACCATAGCATTAAACATATGGATCCAAATCAGCCCCTTACGAAGCAATGCATAAACTAGGGTTTAAGCTTCTGTCACTTTAGCAACCCATCATCTACTTATTATTTCCCAATGCCTTCCTCTAGGCCCAAATAATGGTGAAGTGTCATGTAGTCAACGTTCACATAACACCACTAGAGGAGAGGCAACATACATCTCATCAAAATATCGAACGAATACAAAATTCACATGACTACTAATAGCAAGACTTCTCCCATGTCCTCAGGAACAAACGTAACTACTCACAAAGTATATTCATGTTCATAATCAGAGGGGTATTAATATGCATATAGGATCTGAACATATGATCTTCCACCAAATAAACCAACTAGCATCAATTACAAGGAGTAATCAACACTACTAGAAACCCACAGTGTCGGTGTACAAAACTAGGGGCGAACTTTTGTACCCCTTCTCCTGTGCACGGGCAGTCACAGCCGCGCCCACGACCACACCAAGCAGAACGAGGGAGGTGAGCCAAGGTAAGATCGAAGCCCAAGACAATCAAAGCAACGCCAAGGCCAACACCACAAAGAGCATAGGGACGAAGCAAGTTCCCCCAGCAAGGCCCTTGCCGGGTGGCCTCGGCAGGACTCTTGCCGAGACAGCTCGCCCCGCACCAACAGAGCGAGCCACCCTTGAGCCCGCGGCCCCCAACGCCGTCATCAACGTAGGGCCAGGACTCGGGAAGGCACCTCAGTGGTGGCATGCGGATCTTTGTGAAGACATATTCAAGATCAAATGAGGAATAGAAGACAACGATCCTTGGCAAAGATCCTTGCCGAGGAAAGCCACCAGACCCCTGGCAAGGTCCTTGCTGGGGATGACAACACGCCACGGCGAGACCCTTGCTGGGCCACCCGGCAAGGCCCTCGCCAAAGACGCCGGCAAGGCCACCGCCAAGCCCACGTCAATGAAGCTTCCACAGTCGTTCACATCCAGGTGCCAGCCCAACCAGCTGGGCGGGAACCTGCGTGGCAACATGCAGCTCCCAGGCGAACTCATCAAGCCTGCATGGCGGCATGCAGATCTTCGTGAAGGCTCGACCACCGCGCCAACTCAGCTGCTTGCCTGCCTACATGACACAGCACGCATCCCTGGCCGAGGCGCGTGTCGAAGCGAGAAGGAGCGGCGACAGACAGAATGGGCCTCGCCCCCGTCCCCGATAAAGCAAGAGGACACCTAAGCAATGCATTAAATACACCTTATCCTGTAATACGAGCGATAACCTCGCGCCACTATAGACCTTTCCACCTCCTGTGTGCCACTATGGCAACCCCATTCTCTATAAAAGGAGGCCCGAGGTGACCAGGAGAAGGATTCGGATCTTTCAGACCACACGCTGCCCACAGCTAGTTCAAAAGCTCAAGAACTCTCAGAAATACACCCGCCAAAGTAGGACTAGGGTTTTACGCATCCTCGCGGCCCGAACCTGGGTAAAATGATCCTTGTGTTGTCTACTAGCCCTGCTCTCCTCGCAACCTGCGCCCCGGCAACCGTAGTAGGGATTCTTGTGATCCCATAGGTGTCGTTCCACACCGAAACAAAATTACCAATCCCAGACATAGAGACAAGAATTGGATACAAGAGATGAACTAGGGTTTGAGAGGAGATGGTGTTGGTGAATATATTGATGGAGATTGGCCCCCTCCCGATGAGAGGAGCATTGGTGATGACAATGGTGATGATTTCCCCCTCCCAGAGGGAAGTTCCCCAGCAGAACAGCTCCGCTGGAGCCCTAGATTGGTTCCGCCAAGGTTCCGCCTCGTGGCAGCGGAGTCTCGTCCCGAAAGCTTGCTTATGAGTTTTTCATCAATGAAAGACTCCATATAGTAGAAGATGGGCATCGGAGGGCCACCAGGGGGCCCACGAGGCAGGGGGCGCACCCAGGGGGGTAGGGCGTGCCCCCACCCTCGTGGCGGTGTGGGTGCGCCCCCACCCTCGTGGCTGGTGAGTGGCCCCCCTCTGGTACTTCTTGTGCTCAGTATTTTTTATATATTCTGAAAATAACTTCCGTGAAGTTTCAAGACTTTTGGAGCTGTGCAGAATAGGTCTCTAATATTTTCTCCTTTTCCAGCCCAGAATCCTAGCTGCCGGCATTCTAACTCTTTATGTAAACCTTGTAAGTAAGAGAGAATAGGCATAAGTATTGTGACATAATGTGTAATAACAACCCATAATGCAATAAATATCGATATAAAAGCATGATGCAAAATGGATGTATCAACTCTCCCAAGCTTAGACCTCGCTTGTCCTCAAGCGAAAGCCAAAATCGAAAAATATGTCCACATGTTTAGAGATAGAGGTGTCGATAAAAATAAAACACGGACATGAGGGCATCATGATCATTCTTAGAACAGCAACAAACACACACACACACACACACACATATATATATATATATATTATATATATATATATATATATATATGATCTCTTATGCTAAAGTAACAATTCAATCACAATTTCAAGTATGAATCATAAACTTCATTGAGAACCAACAAACTCTAATCTCAGTCATTGAGGCAATTGCAATTTATCATAACATAGGAAAGAGTCAATATAAGAGCTTTTCAGCAAGTCCACATACTCAACTAGCATATAGTCTTTCACAATTTCTAACACTCACGCAATACTTATGGGTATGGAGTTTTAATCGGACACAGAGAAACATAGGGGCTTATAATTTTGCCTCCCAACGTTTTACCTCGAGGGTAATGTCAACAATAATAGTTCATGAAAACTCACATCCAATTAGCCATAAATACGAGGATCTTTCCAACATATTGTTCTTGCGAAAAGATAAAATGTAAAAAGGAAAGGTGAAGATCACCATGACTCTTATGTAAGGTGGGAGAGAAAAGTAAAAGATTGGCCCTTCGCAGAGGGAAGCCGAGGTTGTCATGTGCTTTTATGGTTGGATGCACAAAATCTTAATGCAAAAGAACGTCACTTTATATTTCCACTTGCGATATGGACCTTTATTATGCAGTCCGTCGCTTTTATTTCTTCCACATCACAAGATCATATAAAGCTTATTTTCTCCCACACTAATAAGTCATACATATTTAGAGAGCAATTTTTATTGCTTGCACCGATGACAACTTACTTGAAGGATCTTACTCAATCCATAGGTAGATATGGTGGACTCTCATGGCAAAACTGGGTTTAGGATATTTGGAAGCACAAGTAGTATCTCTACTTAGTGCAAAGGATTTGGCTAGCATGAGGGGGAAGGCAAGCTCAATCATGTTGGGTGATCCATGACAATATAATTTATTTCAGATGTAAGAAAACATAACCCATTACGTTGTCTTCCTTGTCCAACGTCAACTCTTTAGCATGTCGTATTTTAATGAGTGCTCACAATCATAAGAGATGTCCAAGATAGTGTATTTATATGTGAACCTCTCTTTCTTTATTACTTCCTATTAATTGCAACGATGACCAAAACTATGTTTGTCAACTCTCAACAACTTTTAATCATCATACTCTTTATATGTGAGCTCATTACTCTCCATAAGATCCATATGATCTCTTTTATTTCTTTTATTCTTTCTCTTTTCTTTTGTTCACTCAAGATCATGGCAAAATAATCCAACCCTTGACTCAACACTAAACTTTATTATATATAGCTCACGAACTCGATTACATAGGAAGGTCATAAAGCAAAACTCACAACTAGATCATACTAAAACTTTATTCCACTAGATCAAAATATTATAAAAAGGATCGAACTAAGAAAAACGGTAAGATGAACGTGATGGTGATACGATACCGGGGCACTCCCCCAAGCTTGGTAGTTGCCAAGGGGAGTGCCCATACCCGTGTGATTATGTCTCGTTTTTTGGGGATGGTGATGTGATATTCTTGGCAATGATGCCCTCAGGATACGATTCTCCTCCTCGAGCTAATTGACTTGCTGCTTGAGGTCCATTATTTCCTTTTGAAGCTTTCCTATAATAGCCAAAGTTCCTTGCACCCAAGGGTGTTGCATAGCTGCGAGAGAACAAGTGGCACTCTTTTTCATATTTTCATAAGAAAGAAATCTAACATTGGAAGGGATAACTGAGTTTGGGATAGCCGAGCTCTGTAGTTCCCCCATTGTGAATCCAGCTCGGAAGCGAGAAGTGACTTCTTGATCCTCCTCCATGGCATCTATCCTCTTCAAATCATCCTCCATCTCTTCCTCCTTTGTTGGACCAAAGTGGTCAGCATTGCTGTTTGTCATTGATCTCGATGCCGGATGAGACACCCGGCTCTCCCCGACTGACTCTTGTGAAGACATCTTGCTCTAATCTGTAGCAGGAACAGCTCGAAACACAAACAGAGGATAATTCCGTGATACGGGAGTGCAAACTTCCGGGAGATTATATAATGAATTTTTACCGACCGAAATACGTAACGTGCAAGAAAACGGAGTCCGAAGAGCGCACAAGGTGCCCACGAGACAGGGGGCGCGCCCTCCACCCTCGTCGAGCCCTCGTGTCCTTCCCGGACTGCTTCTTATTTTTCTATTTTTCTAAATATTCCAAAACAGAGAAAAATTGCCATTAGAACTGTTTTGGAGTCGGTTTACTTACCGTACCACATACCTATTCCTTTTCGAAGTCTGAAACGTTTCAGAAAGTGTCCCTTATGTATTCCTCCGGGGTTACGGTTTCAATAACATTGGTTTCAACATTTATAGGATTACCTGAGATATAATGTTTCATCCTTTGACCGTTCACCACCTTCGGATTTGTGCCTTCGAACTTGTTGATTTTTATGGCACTGGAACGATAGACCTCCTCGATAACGTAAGGACCTTCCCATTTAGAGGGAAGTTTTCCTGCAAAAAATCTTAAACGAGAGTTGTATAGCAATACATAGTCACCTACATTAAACTCACGCTTTTGTATTCTTTTTTCATGCCATCCTTTAACTTTTTCTTAAAACAATTTGGCATTCTCATAGGCTTGGGTTCTCCATTCATCAAGTGAGCTAATGTCAAATAACCTCTTCTCATCGGCAAGTTTGAAATCATAGTTGAGCTCTTTAATAGCCCAATAAGCCTCATGTTCTAGTTCGAGAGGTAAGTGACATGCTTTTCCATAAACCATTTTATACAAAGACATACCCATAGGATTTTTATATGCAGTTCTATAGGCCCATAATGCATCATCAAGTTTCTTGGATCAATTCTTTCTAGATCTATTAACAGTCTTTTGCAAAATTAATTTAATCTCTTTGTTGCTCAATTCTACTTGACCACTAGACTGTGGGTGATAAGGAGATGCAATTCTATGATTAACGTCATACTTAGAAAGCATTTTACGAAAGGCACCATGAATAAAGTCTGAACCACCATCAGTCATTAAATATCTAGGGACTCCAAACCTCGGAAAAATAACTTCTTTAAGCATCTTAATAGAGGTGTTATGATCAGCACTACTAGTTGGAATAGCTTCTACCCACTTAGTAACGTTATCAACAGCAACTAAAATATGTGTATATCCATTAGAGGCAGGAAAAGGTCCCATATAATCAAAGCCCCAAACATCAAATGGTTCAATAACAAGTGAATAATTCATAGGCATTTCTTGACGTCTACTAATATTACCAATTCTTTGACATTCATCACATGACAAGACAAACTTACGGGCATCCTTAAAGAGAGTAGGCCAATAAAAACCGGATTGCAATACCTTATGTGCAGTTCTATCTCCAGCATGGTGTCCTCCATAAACCTCGGAGTTACACTTGCGTAGGATCTATTCATGTTCATGCTCAGGTACACAACGTCTAATAATACCATCTACTCCTTCTTTATAAAGATGTGGGTCATCCCAAAAGTAATGTCTCAAATCATAGAAGAACTTTTTCTTTTGCTTGTATGTGAAACTAGGTGGTATAAATTTAGCAACAATATAATTAGCATAATCAGCATACCATGGAGCAGTTCGCGAAGCATTTATGACATTTAATTGTTCATCAGGAAAGCTATCATCAATAGGTAGTGGGCCATCAAGAACATTCTCTAACCTAGACAATTTGTCTGCAAAGGGGTTCTCAACTCCCTTTCTATCAATAATATGCAAATCAAATTCTTGTACCAAGAGAACCCATCTAATAAGTCTAGGTTTAGCATCTTTCTTTTCCATAAGATATTTAATAGCAGCATGATCCGTGTGAATAGTTACTTTAGAATGAACAATATAAGGTCTGAACTTATCACAAGCAAATACAACTGCTAAGAATTCTTTTTCAATAGTAGCATAATTTCTCTAGGCATTGTCTAGAGTTTTACTAGCATATTGAATAACATTTAATTTCTTATCAACTCTTTGCCCTAGAATAGCACCTACAACATAATCACTAGCATCACACATAATTTCAAAAGGTAAATTCCAATCATGTGGCTGAACAATCGGTGCAGAGATCAATGCTTTCTTAAGTATTTCAAATGCTTCTACACAATCATCATAAAAGACGAATGGTATATCTTTTTGTAATAAATTAGTCAGAGGACAAGAAATTTTTGAGAAGTCCTTAATGAACCTCCTATAAAAGCCGCCATGACCAAGGAAACTTCTTATACCTTTGATGTCCTTGGGACACGACATCCTTTCAATAGCATCAACTTTAGCTTTATCAACTTCAATGCCTCTTTCAGAAATTTTGTGCCCCAAGACAATACCTTCATTAACCATAAAGTGCCATTTCTCCCAATTCAAGACAAGGTTATTTTCTTCACATCTCTGCAAAAGTCGATCAAGGTTGATTAAGCAATCATCAAAAGAGGATCCATAAAAGGAGAAATCATCCATGAATACCTCACATATCTTTTCAAAAAATCAGAAAATATAGCCATCATGCATCTTTGAAAGGTAGCAGGTGTATTACATAAACCAAAAGGCATACATCTATAAGCAAAAGTGTGTATGTTTGGATAATCTTTCTATCATTTGATCAATAAAAGGTAAGGGGTAATGATCTTTTTTAGTAGCCTTATTTAATTTGCGGAAATCAATTACCATCCTATAACCTATAATAATTCTTTGTGGAATCAATTCATATTTATCATTAGGAACGACAATAATACCTCCCTTCTTAGGAACACAATGGACAGGACTTACCCACTGACTATCAGCAACGGGATAAATTGTACCTGCCTGAAGGAGCTTTAGTATTTCTTTTCTTACCACTTCTTTCATCTTAGGATTCAGTCGTCGTTGGTGATCAATAACTGGTTTGGCATCTTTTTCCAAATTTATTTTATGTTGACATAGAGTGGGACTAATGCCCTTAAGATCATCAAGAGTATATCCAATAGCAGCACGGTGCTTCTTCAGAGTTTTCAATAATTTTTCTTCCTCCTTCTCTGAAAGGTTAGCACTAATAATAACAGGATATATCTTCTTTTCATTAGGATACACATATTTAAGAGTATCAGGCAATGGTTTAAGCTCAAACACGGGATCACCCTTGGGTGGAGGAGGATCCCCTAAGATTTCAATAGGCAAGTTGTGTTTCAGAATATGTACCTGTATAAAGAAAACTTCATCTATTTCCCTTCTTTCATTCATAAACATATCATTTTCATGGTCTAGCAAAATTGTTCTAAAGGATCACTAGGAGGTACGGCAATAGAAGTAAGACCAATAATTTCATCTTTACTAGGCAATTCCTCTTCACGGTGTTGCTACGAAATTTAGAAAATTTGAACTCATGAGACATATCACCCAAACCAATAGTAACAACATCCTTTTTTGCAGTCTATCCTAGCATTAACAGTGTTTAAGGAAGGTCTACCAAATATAATGGGACAAAAGCTATCTTGTGGGGAACCAAGAACAAGAAAATCAGCACGATATTTAGTTTTCCCACACAAGACTTCAACATCTCTAGCAATCCCAATTGGTGAAATAGTATCTCTATTGTTAAGTTTAGTTGTGACATCAATATCTTCTAACTCAGCAGGTGCAATATCATGCATAATTTCTTTGCATAAGTCAATAGGTATTGCACTAGCACTAGTACCCATATCACACAAGCCATGATAACAATGATCTCCTATTTTAACAGAAATATCAGGCATGCCTACCACAGGTCTATGTTTACCTTTAGCACAAGGTTTAGCAATTCTAGCAGTTTCATCATAGAAATAAATAACATGCCCATCAATATTATCAGCCAAGAGATCCTTAACAATAGCAATATTAGGTTCAACTTTAACTTGCTCAGGAGGTGTATAGGTTCTAATATTGCTTTTACGAACCATAGTTGAAGCTTTAGCATGATCTTTTATCCTAAGAGGAAAAGGTGGTTTCTCAACATAAGCAGTAGGAACAATAGGATCATTATAAGTGATAATATTTTCTTCAACTTTAATAGGTGCAACTACTTTTACTTCTATGGGAGGATGATAATTAAACCACTTCTCCTTAGGGAGATCAACATGAGTAGCAAAAGATCCACAGAAAGAAACTACTATCTCAGAGTCAAGTCCATATTTAGTGCTAAATTTACGGAAAACATCGGTATCCATAAAAGATTTAACACAATCAAACTTAGGTGTCATACCTGACTCCTTACCTTCGTCGAGATCCCAATCTTCAGAGTTGCGTTTAATTCTTTCCAATAAATCCCATTTGAATTCAATAGGCTTCATCATAAAAGATCCATCACAAGAAGTATCAAGCATGGAGCGATTGTTATCAGAAAGCCGAGCATAAACTTTTTGGATAATCATTTCTCTTGAGAGCTCATGATTGGGGCATGAATATATGATAACCCAAAAGTATAGGGGACCGTAACAGTTTTCGAGGGTAGAGTATTCAACCCAAATTTATTGATTTGACACAAGGGGAGCCAAAGAATATTCTCAAGTATTAGCAGCTGAGTTGTCAATTCAACCACACCTGGAAACTTAATATCTGCAGCAAAGTGTTCAGTAGCAATGTAATATGATAGTAGTGGTAACGGTAGTAAAAGGTAACAGTAGCAAAAGTAATATTTTTGGTGTTTTATAGTGATGATAACAATAGCAACGGAAAAGTAAATAAGCGAAGAACAATATATGGAAAGCTCGTAGGCAATGGATCGGTGATAGAGAATTATGCCAGATGTGGTTCATCATGTAACAGTGATAACCTAGGGTGACACAGAACTAGCTCCAATACATCAATGTAATGTAGGCATGTGTTCCGAATATAGTCATACGTGCTTATGGGAAAGAACTTGCATGACATCTTTTGTCCTACCCTCCCGTGACAGCGGGGTCCTAGCAGAAACTAAGGGATATTAAGGCCTCCTTTTAATAGAGTACCTTACCAAAGCATTAACACATAGTGAATACATGAACTCCTCAAACTACGGTCATCACCGGAAGTGGTCCTGATTATTGTCACCTCGGGGTTGCCGGATCATAACACATCGTAGGTGACTATATAATTGCAAGATAGGATCAAGAACTCTCATATATTGATAAAAACATAATAGGTTCATATCTGAAATCATGGCACTCGGGCCCTAGTGACAAGCATTAAGCATAGCAAAGTCATAGCAACATCAATCTCAGAACATAGTGGATACTAGGGATCAAACCCTAACAAAACTAACTCGATTACATGATAAATCTCATCCAACCCATCACCGTCCAGCAAGCCTACGATGGAATTACTCACGCCCGACGGTGAGCATCATGAAATTGGTGATGGAGGATGGTTCATGATGATGATGGCGATGGATTCCCCTCTTCGGAGCCCCGAACGGACTCCAGATCAGCCCTCCCGAGAGAGTTTAGGGCTTGGCGGTGGCTCCGTATCGTAAAACGTGATGAATCTTTCTCCTTGATTTTTTTCTCTCCGAACACGAATATATAGAGTTGGAGTTGAGGTCGGAGGAGCTCCAGGGCGCCCACGAGGTAGGTTGGCGTGCCCAGGGGGGCAGGCGCGCCCCCACCCTCGTGGCTAGGGTGTGGGCCCCCTGGCCTTGATCTTTTGCCAGTATTTTTTATTATTTCCAAAAATACGTTTCGTGGAGTTTCAGGTCATTCTGAGAATTTTTGTTTCTGCGCATAAATAACACCGTCGGTGTCAACACCGGTGGATCTCGGGTAGGGGGTCCCGAACTGTGCGTCTAGGATCGATGGTAACAGGAGGCAGGGGACACGATGTTTACCCAGGTTCGGGCCCTCTTGATGGAGGTAATACCCTACGCCCTACTTGATTGATAATTATGATATGAGTATTACAAGAGTTGATCTACCACGAGATCGTAGAGGCTAAAACCCTGGAAGCTAGCCTATGGTATGATTGTTGTATATGATCTATCGACTAGCCTGGCCTCGGTTTATATAATGCACCAGAGGCCTAGGATAACAAGAGTCCTAGCCGAATACGCCGGTGGGGAGGAGTCCTTGTCTTGATCACCAGGTCTTGTGGAATCTTCCATGTATGCAGCAACTGTCCGAACTGGCCCATGAGTATACGGCCATGGGGGTCCTCGGCCCAATCTAACAGATCGGGAGATGACATGTTGAGTACCCCCTAGTCCAGGACACCGTAAGTAGCCCCCTCAACTGGTCTTCAAGATAGGGACGCTCCTCGATTCTTCTGAACTGTTCTTCATCTTCGGTTGTCGGTCTTGAAAATTGGTTCAACAAATCTTCTCATCTTCGATCTTGAGGATCACCGAAATGCATTCAACGAGTTTACACGTCGGGTACCCGAGGAGCCCCTTTAAGTTTCCGGCCTTTATCAATGCCTTGTTATTTTTATGCCACGCCTTGGGTTTGAAGCTGTTCCCGGGAGGCAGTGTCCTCTTGCGTCCGAGCTCCAACGCCGGACTGCATTCGAGGTATCTTTTGTACTGAGCACCAACGCCGGACTGCTTCCGAGCTCCAACGCTGAAATGTATCCGAGCTCCAACGCCGGACTGTGTCCAAGCTCCAATGTCGGACTATATCCAAGATGTCATAGATCATCTTGGTACAAAAAAGTTGAAGGAGTTTAGCTGAGCTTAATGTCGGAAATGCCCTCTATGGAGCCAGCCACTAGCGCCCGAACTTTATGTCGGACTGCTTCCGAGACGGTGCACCACCCCGACTGTGGGCCGATTTTTTGTCAATATTTTTTATTGGTGCAATTTATTCTCTGCCGAGATATACAACCAGTAGCCCTCAAGGTGTGTATCGGTCTAAAACCCGAGATGCACCTGAAGGATGATATAAGACCGCAGATCCCAGTAGCCGCTGAGACTCAGGTTGATTTACAAAATCGGCCTGAGGATCAAGTCCTATCTCGGCAGAATACTTTGGGACACAAAAAGCGGCGTGCTCAGTCCTCGAGACTCAGGTTGGGTGCGGCGGACCAACCTGAGGATCAAAATCTCCTCGGAAACTATATTGCACATAAAGTTTTCTGCATTGGGCATGCAATGCAGTAGCCCCCGAGACAATGGTCGGGTGGCAACACCAGATCAGGGGATCGATGTGCCCATTTAATATTTGTAAATAATAAGCCCGAAGCCCAGTAGCCCCGAGCCTTAATGCGGGCACGGGTGGCCGAATTAAGGATCGATATCCATAGTAAAATCACAAATTATGTGTAATGACTCTATGTATCCAAGTACTTTACATCATTAATGCTCGGATCCGCATTGTACAAAACTTTGTTGACCGAGCATCGGCTTCCACCTCCTCGGCTAGTAGCCGAGGAGTGTTTGTCCTACTTTATAAAGCCTTTATGAGGGCAAAGATTAAAGACAAATAAGGCAATCTGGCAATACGGTTTTATAAACAATGGTACGCAGAGAGATATGTTAACATAAGAAATATCTTCCAAAGAAAATAGTCCCGCTATCTGTTTCTTTCTTTGGGTTGTCATGCTAAGCATGATCATGCAGCCTCAGCTCTAATGTAAGAGCAAAATATTGAGGATTTAGTTTGGGAGGCCAGTTAATAGCCCCCAGTAGTGTTCGGCAATAGTCGAGGTCAAGCCCTAAACACTTCGGCCATTGTTACGAATGGCCCGTCATTTAACACAGTCATCGGATCGCTGACCAGTTTACGCTTATTGTGACAGTCAGTTTTCGGCTTTCTCCACTGAGGTGCCTAACCATGTGAGCTGGAAGCACAATCGCAGTGGTTCTCCCTTTGCACGCCTAGCCGAACAAAGCGGAAGTAGGAAGCAAGTGCAGGAGCCGGGCAACCCAACTATTGACCGAAGACACAATTCGAAACCGATGCATATATAGCAATATCCGAGAATGTTTTTGCCGAATCTCTAAAGGTGTCCGGCGTTGCACTGCGAGACTTGTGCTGAAAACACACAAATAGTTTAAAAGTGCCATAAGCTTGGAAAACCAAAAAATGTCAGTAAAAACTTCATGCCCGAACAAGATCAAGTGTTCGATGCCAATCCGAAAATTGGTCTTAAAAAGAGTGCTTCTGTCGTGCTTTAACATGACACATCCTATCTCAAGACTTCAAACGGGTCAGCCTATGGCTTCAACCTCCTATCCCGAAGGCAGAGTACTTCTCATTAGGCCAGTTTAGCAAACTAAACTCTAGCGATTTTGAGAGAGAAATTAGGCTCCCCGGCTAGTGACCACACACTCGTGTCGAAAAAGGAGCGATAGAAAAAGACTTTGCAACGACCAAGAAGAAAACACATTTACTATAAAATAACTCATATAAATTTTAAGAGCCCCCAAGTGACTTGGGTAAAAGATTTTATGTATAATGATTGTATGTACCGAAGTACTTATATCATATCTTTGTTCAACCGAACTTTAAACGCATCTTAACCGACCGTCGACTTCTCCCTCTTCGGTCAAGGACCGAAAAGTGTTATGTACTCCACCTGTCGAGAATATTGACAGTGTTTTCGATAAACATGCAACCGGGCCATAAGGCTGTAACAGACAAAGCGCTCTCAGGGAACTTATGCTATATTACAGACGAAGTGTAAGAAGCATCTTCGAAGAAAATAGTACCCCCACCGATACCTTTCTTCAGTGCTCATTATTACTATGAGACATGTGCAATAGATTTTTATACTCATGAGTTCCGTTGTGTGCCGGCCATGATTGAAAACAATAAGAGCGCTAGCTTTCGGCTTCACCCAGTCTGAGGTCAGAGCTCGGAAGACCCGGTCGTGACATTCGCAGAGGTGCTCCCTTTACTCCCTAGCCAAACAATTGGGAACGTAGGGGTAAGCACAGGAGCCAGGCAACCCATCTTGCAAATCGCTCAAGTCAATATGTCGCATATTGTGGCATAATACATGAACAAGGAACGAAGTTGTACAAGTATAATCATATGCAAGAGGAAAAGCTTCGTAAAGGAAGCCCCCAAATAAGCGGGGTATTTGAATATGTGTGTCACAAACAAAGTTTGTACAAGGAAATTTTTTACAAGCTACTTTTTTCCAAAAAAGTATAATGCTTGGTCGAACCGAACACAAGTTAAAAATTAAAACTTTGAGCATGAAAGCGACTTAGCTGGTTAATGTGTTCGGCATTGATGGCGCGGTCCGAGCTTGATGCGGGACAAGGTTCCATCCCCCAAGCCGGTCCCGAGGTGGCGGAGCGGAGAGCTCGACACGCCGAAGTGGTGACATAGCACGGTCAATGCAGACCGGCAGAGTGATGTCGAAGTCCCCGGATCATTTTCCTATGCACAAAAATAGTGCAAATCGGAGATAATAGTAATAATAATAATTAAAAAAATCGTTGCATAATAAATAATTTATGCAAAGTGAGTAATGAAAGAAATATGGCCTGGCACCGAAGTCAATGTCGATGCAGGGCGTCGGCGTGATGCGGTAAAGGCATGACAAAGCCTGAATTCACAGGTTGGTCCGAGTTCCGGATGCGGCGTTCGCCGGACTATGTACGGAAACTGACCGAACCACCACGCGACCATCGTTAATGCGGCCATCATTTGATAGACCTGTGTAAACATGATGGACCAACCAGAGTAATAAATCCTTGGGAAAAATAAACCCAAACAAGCAAAAAATACTAGGATTAATAGCACCTGGTTTATTTTTTGTAGCAATCCAAAGAAAGGTGATTTCCAAAATTGGGACTCGATCCGCACACCCATTGCCTGATGGGCGATAAAGTGATGGTATGGCGATGCTGGCAAAGGTTGGCTCACCGACGCAAAGCCCTCGGTCTAGCTAACATGACGGAGCTAGTCGGCTGGTGACGCCGAAGTCACCGGAGTATGTTGATGAAGAAATAGCTAAGTCCTCGGTCTAGCCGAGGTGATGGAACCTTGAAGTCAGCCGATGAGTCAAAATAGGTCGGCGTGATGGACACCAGCTTGAAGAAGCAATAGTGCGGCCCTGCCGATGCAGGTCGTGACGTGGTTGATGCTGGCTTGATGAAGCGACCGTGCGGCGATGCCGGTATGCCCGCTCTGTGTAATCCGTGGGGCGGCGATGTTGGTGATGATTTATCCTTCGCGAGGTCGTACTCTTGTTCAGCTTGCCGAGATGATGATCCAAAAAAGTTGAGCTCGGCTCAACAAAGTGACGACGTGTCTAGCGTAGGTCGGCAATCGTGGAGAAATATTGTCGGAGTGGTTTGACACCAGCATGATGTTGAAGATCATGTTAAAAAGATCTTAAAGTTAGTGGGATGTGTTCGGAAACAAAACACAATACCCCATACAAAACTTCCTTCAAAAGGGAAGTCCGAAATTCCGTTTATAAAAAAGACGAACTCGGGTCGGATTCGTTTTCGCGCAGAAAATAGATTCGAAAAGTGATGCACTAATCGAAAGGTTCCCGGAGTTTGGACGGTCAGATCGACCTGAACTTTTGAGAGGTGGTAGAAATAGGAATTCCACAGCATATCAACGGTTGGATCTTCCAAAGGACGTCCGAGCTAGAAGATGGACACCACGCCCTAAACTCATCCAGATTCCCGTTCAGATTTGACAGGGCCCCATATATCGTGGATTGCCAGAGATTCCTCCATCGGAACTCGATGAAATTTTCCAGGGTTGTTGTAGACTCAATTTCGCACAATTCCACCAAAGCAATCGTTAAAAAGACACTTGAGGAGTCAGTGGCGGCGGACACAAGTTTGCTGTCCAGAAAAACAGCACGGCCGCCCGAGAGCAATGTTGACGTTGAGCCCTCGAGCTCCATGGATGACTCCTCTATGATCATGATAGAGATCGGAGTTGATGTTGAAGAAGGCTCTCGTACGAACATGACGGCCGGAGATGGAGCACGGTCCTCGGTCGAGCCAAGGTGACCAGTCGAGCTGGCGACGAAGTTGCCGGCGTCGCAGTTGACCTGCGGGCGAGCCATTGATCCTTTTGCCGATCACACAGTAGAACTCTCAATGAAAACACCAATGTCGTTGTAAAAACCGGCAGATCAAGGGTAGGGGGTCCCGAACTGTGCCTATAGGATCGATAGTAACAGGAGGCAGGGGACACGATGTTTACCCAGGTTCGGGCTCTCTTGATGGAGGTAATACTCTACATCCTGCTTGATTGATATTGATGATATGAGTGTTATAAGAGTTGATCTACCACGAGATCGTAGAGGCTAAAACCCTAGAAGCTAGCCTAAGGTATGATTGTTGTATATGATCTATCAACTAGCCTGGCCTTGGTTTATATAATGCACCAGAGGCCTAGGATAAGAAGAGTCCTAACCGAATATGCAGGTGGGGAGGAGTCCTTGTCTTGATCACCAGGTCTTGTGGAATCTTCCATGTATGCGGCAATTGTCCGAACTGGCCCATGAGTATACGGCCATGGGGGTCCTCGGCCCAATCTAACAGATCGGGAGATGACATGTTGAGTACCCCCTAGTCCAGGACACCGTCAAACACCATGGCAATTCTGCTGAAAACAGCGTCAGTCCGGGTTAGTTCCATTCAAATCATACAAGTTAAAGTCCAAAACAAGGGCAAATGTGTTTGGAAAAGTAGATACGACGGAGACGTATCAACTCCCGCAAGCTTAAACCTTTCCTTGTCCTCAAGCAATTCAGTTGATAAACTGAAAGTGATAAAGAAAAACTTGTACAAACTCTGTTTGCTCTTGTTGTTGTAAATATGTAAAGCCAGCATTCAAGTTTTCAACAAAGATTATAAACTAACCATATTCACAATAACGCTTAGGTCTCATGTTTACTCATGTCAATGGCATAATCAACTAGCGAGCAATAATAATAAATCTTGGATGACAACACTTTCTCAAAACAATCATAATATGATATAACAAGATGGTATCTCGCTAGCCCTTTCTGAGACCGCAAAACATAAATGCAGAGCACCTTTAAAGACCAAGGACTGACTAGACATTGTAATTCATGGTAAAAGAGATCCAGTCAAGTCATACTCAATGTAAACTAACAATAATGAATGCAAATGATGGTGGTGCTCTCCAACTGGTGCTTTTTAATAAGAGGGTGATGACTCAACATGAAAGTAAATAGATAGGCCCTTCGCAGAGGGAAGCAGGGATTTGTAGAGGTGCGAGAGCTCGGTTTTGAAATAGAGGTGAATAATATTTTGAGCGGTATACTTTCATTGTTAACATAACAACCAAGGGATGGCGATATCTTCCATGCTACACACATTATAGGCGGTTCCCAAATAGAATGGTAAAGTTTATACTCCCCCTCCACCAACAAGCATTAATCCATGGCTTGCTCGAAACAATGAGTGCCTCCAACTAACAAGAGTCCCAGGGGAGTTTTGTTTGCAATTATTTTGATTTGATTTGCATAAAGCATGGGACTGGGCATCCCGGTGACCAGCTATTTTCTCGTGAGTGAGGAGTGGTGTCCACTCCTCTTGAGAATAACCCGCCTAACATGGAAGATACGAACAACCCTAGTTGATACATGAGCTATTTGAGCATACAAAATAAGATATTTATTTGAAGGTTTAGAGTTTGGCACATACAAAATTACTTGGAATGGCGGGTAGATACCACATATAGGAAGGTATAGTGGACTCATATGGCATAACTTTGGGGTTTATGGAGTTGGATGCACAAGCAGTATTCTCGCTTAGTACAAGTGAAGGCTACCAAAAGACTGGGAAGCGACCAACTAGAGAGCGACAACAGCCATGAACATGCATTAAAGTTAATGAACATTGAGTGCAAGCATGAGTAGGATATAATCCACCATGAACATAAATATCATGAAGGCTATGTTGATTTTGTTTCAACTACATGCGTGAACATGTGCCAAGTCAAGTCACTTAAATTATTCAGAGGAGGATACCACCCTATCATACCACATCACAACCATTTTAATAGCATGTTTGCATGCAAGGTAAACCATTGTAAGCTCCTAGCTAATTAAGCATGGCATAAGAAACTATGGTCTCTAATTGTCATCGCAAACATGTTTATTCATAATAGGCTGAATCAGGAATGATGAACTAATCATATTTACAGAAACAAGAGAGGTCGAGTTCATACCAGCTTCTCCCATATCAATCGGTCAATCATATATCATCATAATTGCCTTTCACTTGCATGACCGAATGATGTGAATAATAATAACAGTGCAAGTGCATTGGACTAAGCTGGAATCTGCAAGCATTCAATAAACAGGAGAAGAGAAGGCAATATGGGCTCTTTTGTCAGATTAACAACAATGCATATGAGAGCCACTTTAACAATTTAATCATGGTATTCTCCTATCGACCGCCAAAGAAAAGAAAAGAAATAGAACTATTTACACGGGAAAGCTCCCAACAAGCAAAAGAAGAAGAACATGAAATCTTTTTGGGTTTTCTTTTTAATTACTAATACAAGCATGGAAATTAAAACTAGCTAAAAGCTACAACTATTTTTTTGTTTTTATTAAGGTTTATTAAACACACAAGAAGAAAGCATAAAAAGGAAATAAACTATCATGGATATTACAATGAAAAAGTATGAGCACTGACATCTTGCAATGAGTGTGTGAACGTGAATGTAATGTTGGTGAGAAATACGTACTCCCCCAAGCTTAGGCTTTTGGCCTAAGTTGGTCTAATGCCACGGATGGCCTGGCGGATATCCAAAGTTGTAGTTGGGGTCATACTGAGATGCAGCAGTCATTACATAGTGGACTGTAGCTTGGAGGCGAGCTATCTTAGCCCTCCTCTTATACTCTTCCGCCTCCTCTCTAGTTATAAAATATCTCCCTTTTGCCTGAAAATCAAAGAAAGTAGAAGTAGGGAGAGCGACGTGATAGGTGCATCGTCTGTCAAAGATTAATCGGTACTGGAGGAACTGATCGTTCCTCTCAACAAATTGATGACGAACCATAGCCTCATAATCCAAATAAGCAGGAGGCAACTCAATATCATCCTCACGTATGGTTATACCAAGAAAATTAGCTATGCGGGTTGCATAAATTCCAGCAAAGAAATATCCATTAAATCTATAAAGATGCAACCTACGTGCAACAATGGCTCCCAAATTATAAGATTTATCTCCTAACACAGCACTCCTAAGAATACTGAGGTCAGGGACACACATGTGACGTGCTTCATCTTTACCGTTAATGCATCTACCTACGAAGAGAGCAAAATAGGAAAGTGAATGCTCCCTATGGTAGCTTGTGCTATATCTCTAGATTCCCCCATAGTTTTACTACCAAGAAAATCTCTAAATTCAGATTTGCGAGGTTCACTAGCTCTACCCCATTGTGGAAGTTTGCAAGCAGTGGTAAAGTCCTCTAAGTCCATAGTGTAAGAATTTTCATAAAGATCAAACAGGACAGTTTGAGAATTATGTGAAGATGAAAATTCAAACCTCCTCACAAAGGAACTAGTGAGATAGTGGTACTGGCGGCATTTTTCTGCCTCGAAGCTCACAAGATCAGCATTACGCAAATATGCGTTAAATTCTTCCTTAATTCCCATTTGATCCATGAAGTCCTCTGAAGGCCATTCACAAGACCGCACTTGAGCGTCCCTTGGTGGCTCATCATCAACATCACGCATTGCAAGCCTGGGTCCTTGTTTCCTTGAAGAACCACCTTGGTACATTTCCCTAAACATATTTCTTCCTCTGAAAAATTTCTGAAATTTTTAGTAACTTCAAAATAAAAGTGAACCAAACTCAACAAAATTGATAGCAACTACTCCTACAAGTGCCTAGAGCCTATATCATGCATCAAAACTACTTGGAACCACATAAATTTGACATGCAACTCAAGAACATGGTCACCTGAGCAGCAAAAATATGCAATGAATAAAGCACTAGAACAAAAACTAATTGGACCATTGGAGGTGTCACATACCAAGGAACAATCCCCCAATGTAGGTTTGTGAGAGGTGCTTTAAGAAAGGAGATCAAAAATCGCAGCACAATGATCTAGAACTCGTGCTTGAGCTGGATAATGTTGTTTGTGGGAGGAAGAAGGAGTGTGTGGGTGCAGGAATAAGTGGAGGAGGGCTACTGTGGGCCCACGAAGCGGGGGGGGGGGGCGTGGCCAGGGGGTAGGTCGCGCCCTCCACCCTTGTGGCCAGGTGGATGCTCCCCACTGTTGTTTTCTCAGTGCCAAATATTCTCTATTCAAGAAAAACTCATATTTAATTTCAGGGCATTTGGAGAACTTTTATTTTCGGGGTGTTTTTATATTGCACGGATAATTCAGATAACAGACAGAAAATACTAATTTTCTTTTATTTAATATAAATAACAGAAAGTAGAAAGAGGGTACAGAGAGTTGTGTTTTCTAAATTCATCCATCTCATGATCATTAAAAGGAATCCATTAACAAGGTTGATCAAGTCTTGTTAACAAACTCATTCCGAATAACATGGAACAGGAGAATTTTCGAATAACACTAGGTTACCTCAGCGGGGATATGCACATCCCCAACAATAAGAATATCATATTTCTTCTTGACAGTAGGAAGAAGAAATTCAAAACCTCCAAAAATAATCGATGGAATTTTTCCTATAGAATTGATACTGTGGACTTGAGGTTGTTTCCTCGGAAAGTGTACTGTATGCTCATTACCATTAACATGAAAAGTGACATTGCCTTTGGTGCAATCAATAACAGCCCCTGCAGTATTCAAAAAGGGTCTTCCAAGAATAATAGACATACTATCGTCCTTAGGAATATCAAGAATAACAAAGTCCGTTAAAATTGTAAAGTTAGCAACCACAACAGGCACATCCTCACAAATACCAACAGGTATAGCAGTTGATTTATCAGTCATTTGCAAAGAGATTTCAGTAGGTGTCAACTTATTCAAATCAAGTCTACAATATAAAGAGCGGGGCATAACACTAACACCATCTCCAAGATCACATAAAGCAGTTTTAACATAGTTTCTTTTAATGGAGCATGGTATAGTGGGTACTCCTGGATCTCCAAGTTTCTTTGGTATTCCACCTTTAAAAGTATAATTAGCAAGCATGGTGGAAATTTCAGCTGCATTAAACTTTTAAAGGTGGAATACCAAAGAAACTCCACCTTTAAAAGTATAAAAGAAACTTGGAGATCCAGGAGTACCCACTATACTAATAAAAGAAGTTTCTTTGGTATTCCATCTTTCTTTTATTAGTAAGAATATATTTCATATACTTAGCATAAGGATTCATTTTGAGCATATCAGTTAACCGCATACACAAAAATATAGGTCTAATCATTTCAGCAAAGCCCTCAAAATCCTCATCATCCTTTTTCTTGGATGGTTTGGGAGGAAAAGGCATGGGTTTTTGAACCCAAGGATCTCTTTCCTTACCGTGTTTCCTAGCAACAAACTCTTTCTTATCATAACGTTGATTTTTGATTGTGGGTTATCAAGATCAACAGCAGGTTCAATTTCTATATCATTATCATTGCTAGGTTGAGCATCATCATGAACATTAACATTTACATTATCACTAGTTCCATCCTCATTACCAGATTGTGTTTCAACATCAGAAATAGAAATATCATTTGGATTCTCGGGTGTTTAAGCAATAGGTTCACTAGAAGCATGCAAAGTCCTATCATTTTTCTTTTTCTTCCTTTTAGAAGGACTAGGTGCATCTATATTATTTCTCTAAGAATCTTGCTCAATTCACTTAGGGTGGCCTTCAGGATACAAAGGTTCCCGAGTCATTTTACCAGTTCTAGTAGCCACTCTAACAGCATAGCCATTATTCTTAATATTCAATTCATTGAGCAAATCATTTTGAGCTTTAAGTACTTGTTCTACTTGAGTGGTAACCATAGAAGCATGTTTAATAATAAGTTTAACCTCACCTTTAACATTAGCCATATAATCACCCAAGTGTTCAAGCAGATCAGCACTGCATTTTAATTCTCTACCAAAATAAGCATTGAAGTCTTCTTGCTTAACCATACATTTATCATACTCATCTAAGCATGGGCTAGCAAACATAGTAAATGGGGTTTCAGCTTTATCATATCTATAGAGAGAATTTACCTTTACTACCTGTGTCGGGTTATCAGGACCATGTGTTTCTTCAATAGGTGATAGATTAAAACCATATATTTCTTCAACAGGCGGTAAATTAAGACCATGTATTTCTTCAATAGGAGGTAAATTCTGGACATCTTCACCTTTACTACCCTTTTCTTTCATGGATTTCTATGCCTCTTGCGAAATAGAACACCCCTTTTCTTCGGACTTGGTTTAGGAATAGGCTCAGGAGTTGGCTCGGGAACTATCCAATTATTTTCATTTGTCAACATATTATTCAATAGAATTTCAGCTTCATCCGGTGTTCTTTCCCTGAAAATAGAACCAGCACAACTATCTAGGTAATCTCTGGAAGCATTGGTTAGTCCATTATAAAAGATATCAAGTATTTCATTTTTCTTAAGAGGGTGATCAGGCAAAGCATTAAGTAATTAGAGAAGCATCCCCCAAGCTTGTGGGAGACTCTCTTCTTCAATTGGCACAAAATTATATATATCCCTTAAGGAAGCTTGTTTCTTATGAGCAGGGAAATATTTAGCAGAGAAGTAATAAATCATATCTTGGGGACTACGCACACAACCAGGATCAAGAGAATTAAACCATATCTTAGCATCATCCTTTAATGAGAACGGGAATATTTTAAGGATATAAAAGTAGCGAGTTCCCTCATCATTAGTGAACAGGGTGGCTATATCATTTAATTTAGTAAGACGTGCCACAACAGTTTCAGATTCATAGCCATAAAAAGGATATTCAACCAAAGTAAGTATATCGGGATCAATAGAGAATTCATAATCCTTATCAGTAACAAAGATAGGTGAAGTAGCGTAAGCAGGATCATATTTCATTCTAGCATTCAGAGTTTTTTGTTTAAGCTTAGCTAATAATTTCTTAAGATCATTTCTATCATTGCAAGCAAGAAAGTCTCTTTTAGTTTCTTCATCCATAACATAGCCCTCAGACACAACAGGTAATTCATATTTATTAGGAGAGCCTTCATAATCACTTCCATTGGTATTATGAGTTTCAATACTTTCATTCTCTCTAGCCCTAGCAAGTTGTTCATCAAGAAATTCACCAAGTGGCGCAGTAGTATCAAGCATAGAAGTAGTTTCATCATAAGTATCATGCATAGCAGAAGTGGCATCATCAATAATATGCGACATATCAGAATCAATAGTAGAAGCAGGTTTAGGTGTCGCAAGCTTACTCAAAACAGAAGGTGAATCAAGTGCAGAGCTAGATGGCAGTTCCTTACATCCCCTCGTAGTTGAGGGATAAATCTTGGTTTCTGGATCTCTCAAGTTCTTCATAATGATAAGCAGATATAAATCCCAAGTGACTCAAAGAATAGAGCTATGCTCCCCGGCAACGGCGCCAGAAAATAGTCTTGATAACCCACAAGTGTAGGGGATCGCAACAGTTTTCGAGGGTAGAGTATTCAACCCAAATTTATTGATTAGACACAAGGGGAGCCAAAGAATATTCTCAAGTATTAGCAGCTGAGTTGTCAATTCAACCACACCTGGAAACTTAATATCTCTAGCAAAGTGTTTAGTAGCAAATTAATATGATAGTAGTGGTAACGGTAGTAAAAGGTAACGGTAGCAAAAGTAACATTTTTTGTGTTTTGTAGTGATGATAACAATAGCAACAGAAAAGTAAATAAGAGAATTATGCCGGACGTGGTTCATCATGTAACAGTCATAACCTAGGGTGACACAGAACTAGCTCCAATTCATCAATGTAATGTAGGCATGTATTCTGAATATAGTCATACGTGCTTATGGGAAAGAACTTGCATGACATCTTTTGTCCTACCCTCTCGTGGCAGTGGGGTCCCAGCGGAAACTAAGGGATATTAAGGCCTCCTTTTAATAGAGTACCGGACCAAAGCATTAACACATAGTGAATACATGAACTCCTCAAACTACGGTCATCACTGGAAGTGGTCCCGATTATTGTCACTTCGGGGTTGCCGGATCATAACACATAGTAGGTGACTATAGACTTGCAAGATAGGATCAAGAACTCTCATATATTGATGAAAACATAATAGGTTCCACTACAAAAAAATACACTTCCGTGATGTTACGTGTTTGTCACAGTAGGTCACGTTTTCTATCATGCATGTACATCCATGACGATTTTATGACAGAATCAAGATAGTCATACCTGTGCTGTCGTAGAAGTGTTCCATGACATTACCAAAATTATCATCACGGAAGTGTCCACTTCCATGATGATAAATCGCGCGTCACAGAATTGCTTTCGTCAAGGGTGACTGACACGTGGCATCCACCGTAAAGGAACGTCGTTAAGCTATCGGGTCGGGTTTTTGATCCGATAACCCGTTAGCAGCCCCGACCGATGGGGATTTTCCAAGTGTAAAATCATCATTGGCTGGAGGAAACACGTGTCGGCTCATCGCTGGGACAGATGTCATCCACTCATTGGACAGAAGGCGCCTATGATATGTCGACACGTGGCACGGCCCAACAGAGGCCCATTCTTGTGAAAAGGCCGGCCCGTTTGACTTGGTCAAAAGGTGGCGCGCCGGCCCATGGAAAGCCTTTTAACGGCCTGTTCGCATATAGCCCGTTTATAGCCTGCTAACCCAAGGTCCGTTACGCCCTATTCGGATTAGGCCCAGTAGCTTCATCTGGGCCATCAAATATGATTCCAGTCCGTTTTCACTTCTGGCCCATGTATGGCCCAAGACGTCTTTCGGCCCATATAAGGCCCTATGTAACTCTTGGCCTATTAACGGCCCGTGGTGAAACTGGCCCGTAATGAACAGTGTATCATTTTACACCCATTAACGGCCCGTGGTGAAACTGGCCCGTAAAGAACGGTGTATCACTTTATACCCATTAACGGCCCGTTATTCCATTGGGTCGTTTCCAGCCCATGTTATCTTTCGGCCTTCTCAGAGGCCATTTATTCTTGGGATATTTTCCAGGATTCTTTTACTTACGGCCCGTTACTGTCATTTTCTGCTTGTGGGCCAAATTCAGCCCGTGGTTACAGTTGGCCCGTTTGTGGTCCGTTAATACGTTGGGCCGTTTTCATTGCATCATCAAATACGGCCTATTAATGATGGCCCGTTATGGTCGGCCCATGAACGGACGATTCCAACTCTAGCCCGTTTACAGCCAGAATGCGGTCTGTTTGGCCCATGTTTGGCCAATCGATCATACGGCCCGTATAAGGCCCATTGATGATACGACCCGTAGAAGGCCCATTGTTTCTACGGCCCGTAGAAGGCCCACTGTTTATACGGCTCTTAGAAGGCCCACTGTTTCTACGGCCCGTAGGAGGCCCAATGTCACTATAGAAAATATTAGCCCATGGTTATTGTGGCCTAGTTTTAAAAAGTAGGTTATTGCAGCCACTAGCAAACCGCAGGAAAAAAAAACTGCACTGACTACAAGCAAACAAATAAACAAGACAACAAGGAAATAAATAAGCAAGCAACTTACACTAGGCTATCACGGCTATTACACATATTACATCCACTGGGCATCAAAGTTTGCCACCAGTGCAAATATAGGGAACACAACAGCATATAAACGCCGCAGCAAAACAAGTCCAGAACTGAAACCACTTCAGACGAGCTCAAGAAACAATATCCTGGGTACCCATAATGCTGGCAAGATGCTTAGCAAGCTTATTAACTTTCTCCTGTTTGGCACTTAAGTCCTCCAGCGCTTGCTGTTGCACCAGACAGTATGCATCTGAATTCTGCAGGGACTTCCTCAGTCCTTTGGCTTCCTGTTGCATAACATCTGATCGATGTCTTTCAACTTGAAGTTGAGACTCAAGAAGTCGAACAGATTCAGGCAACGAGTTTGAAGACCTCGTGCCAGCAGTGGTAGCCAGTAACTCAAACACTACATAAAGACAGGACTTTGGGGTTGTCTCAGTGTCTTCAATATAGATTTTATCAGCTTTCTTGGAGATCAACAGGGATGTCTAACTATCTTGAACCTTATCTGCATTACTTCCTTTACCATTGCATAACATGGTACTCTTCTCCAATATTTTATCCGCGTTCTAAAAGAGAAACAAACAAACACATCTCAGGTTTACAATGTAGTATATGGAACTCATTTTGGTAAACCAGTTCAGAAGTAAGGTGGACAGGATACCAACATGAAACAAACATATATCTATGTAGTATGGTCACTGTATGGTCTATATCATTCTAGTTTATGTTGCCAAATCAAGATAGATACAGTTCGAATCATATCTATTTAAGACAAAGCAGCATAGATAGAATATAAGTGTGGGAAACTACACAACAATAACAACACTTGTAATGTGCATGGCATGAGAACATAACTGTTTATTCAATTGAAACTGAAATCAACATAGAGCAAGTTACAACAGCAAACAACCAAACACATTGAAGAAACAGGTTTAAAACATACCTGTTGTGCCATTGGAGTTTCAGTTGCATCCTTCAAATTTGAAATTAGTTGGTATCAGTAAATACAGTGATGCAAGAGCAATGTAGTATGAACCATAGCTACTGAACCTGACCTGAGAACAATTCTTCTTCTGCTTTAAGCGTTGACTTCGGGTTCGGAGTGGTGGTCCTCATGATTTGGGCACTGCAGTTTCCTTACTAACTGCTCGTGTTTGTGTGCTCTGTGGTGGAGACGGTGCTGTGTCAACGGGAACTGGGTGTCTATCTGCTAGGGTTGGGGTTAGAAGGGGTGTAGCTGGTTCTCTGTCCAACTAGGTAGGGGTACAATCTGCATGAGTGTGGGTTATGTGTGGTGTGGCTGGTTCTTGGGTAAGTACAACCGTGGTTCTATCTACATCGACAGGTAGCATGATCTTTTCTGAAGACCGTGTTTTTACTCCCACAGATACAGCCATCACTCCGTCCAGTGGAAATGGCTGATAAACAAGAAAAGTGATTGAATGTACACACAATGTAAGATAGACAGGTGCAATGGATAGTAGGGAAGAAAACAGGGCATGAAATAATTCACATTTATGTTGTCTAAGCAAACAGAATAGCAGGACATAATTTCACATATATGGTGGCTAATTAAACAGGATAGCATCACACAATTTCACATGTATGATGGCTAACTAAACAGGATAGAATGACATACCTCAAAATATGACGACTATGTAAACTGGATGACATGATATAACTATAAGATGTGTCTATTAAAGTCGTTGGCATGCCATAAATCACAAACATGCCGTCGATGGAAACATGATGGCATGATATAATTCACGGATAGAATGACATAATTTAAAATATGATGACTATGTAAACAGGATGAGATGATGTAACTATATTATGTCTTTAGAAAATGGTTTGGCATGCCTTAGTTCAGATACATGCCGTCTATGTAAACATCATGGCATGACATAATTCAAATATATGATTTATATACTAAGGAAGTGAGCAGAGGGCAATCGCATATATGACGTGTCAACTAAGGAGATGGCATTCAATATGATGTATATGATGTAAAAACTAAGCATTGCAATACAACATATGCATTATATGAGTAATACGACCCTGCCCAGTTTGAGCATACACCTCAGGGGGATAATAGGACTGGTCATCTACCTCAAAATCCTCCTATGAAGAGCTATCTGTAACCAGCAAGATATTTGCTTCAGCAGGTAGCATTGTCTGCTCTGAGGACATTGTTTTCACTCCAGATTTCTCCACCAATTCAAATGGGTGATTCATAGGAAGAGCAGTTGAATATACAAACATTGTCGACAAAAGGAATGAGAAATACAAAAAAGGACGACATGATATAATTCACATATATGACGCATGCCTAAACAGCATGGCATTTCATAATTCACATACATAATGCCTTGCAACAAGATAACATTGCATAATTCACATATATAATGTCCTGCAACAAGATGGCATTGCATAATTCACATATATGGTAATTAGACACTAAACATGTGGCATTCACACAAAGCATGTCTAAACTAAGCAAATGACATAGCAATGCAAGATACTGTATGCACGATATGAGCAACATAACCCTGCCAAGTTAGGGCATGCACCTCGGGGGGGGGGGGGATATGACTGGTCATCTGTCTTTGAATCCTCCTCTGAGGAGCTATCGGTAACCAGCAAGACATGCACTTCGTCAGATAGCATTGTCTGCTCTGAAGACCTTGTTTCCACTCCAGATTTTTCCATGCCCGTGTCGAATGGCTGATGCACAGGAAGAGTAATTGAATGTACTAAAATTGTTGACAAATTTAACACGTAATAAAAAATGATGGCATGATATAATTCACATATAAGATGGCTGGCTAACTAGGGTGGCATTGCAAAATTCACATATATGATGCCTGGCTAGACAAGATGGCATGGCATGATTCACATATACGATAAAGAAACTAAACAGATGGCATTGACAGAAAGCATGTCTAAACTAAGAAGATGACATCTTTAATGTATACAGTAAGCAGTGCAAGGCACCATATGCATGATATTACCAACATCAGCATGCCAAGTTAGAGCGAAGACCTCATGGGGTAAATAGGAGTGGTCTTCTCCTTCTGAATCCACTACAAGGATACCCCCTATAAAGCAACACATGTTCTACAACGTTTTAACTATATGGTGCAAAAATCACGATAGATACGCATATAAATGATGCAGCATATGCGTTGTAGACTTGCTCCTCGTGAGACCCTATTTAGTGCAATAGATATTATATGTTGCCATTTATTGTTGCAAATTATATGTGTTATACAACTACAAATATACATAATTAAAAATAGAAATTAATTCAGCAAAAAAAGGACACGTCGGTACACATGGTTTATAATGTGGCGCAAAAATCTGTGCTAACTGTCATAGACAAACCAAATCGCGCGAAGTAACAAACTTCCTCTTCTATTCTTGATCCAGATTGATATTGCCCTTCATATCCGGATCGATCTAGGTCTCTCCCTCCGACTATGACACAAGTCAATCATCCAATCTCCTCTCGTTAGGCTTGAAGGCAGACGGAAAGGGGAGCGGCGAAAAGGCGGTGATGGACTGGCGAGCGGCAGGAAGGCGGCGAAGGATCGGGGAGTGGCGGCTTTGCGGAAAGCACAGAAAGGAGAAGCAGCAAGGCTGCGGTAGGAGGACTGGAAGTCGTCTGCTAGCGTCCACTGCTCCTTCGGCCGCCACTCCGACCTGCCCGCCGTCGGTGCACTGCTCCTCGGGCCGGCCATCTTCTCCCTCGCCGTGCAAGACGCCAAGACTGACCACCGAGGTAAACCTCCCTTCCTCCCTTCTCCTCTCATCTAGTCAACTTATTTGTGGGCAGCTGGAGACATGGCCGTGGGATGTAAGGGGATTTGGTAGATGACAAAGGGGATGGATTTCAGAGCTGTACAGTGCCACCTGGGCTATGTTCAGTTGTTTGGACTACCCTCGATGTTCAGACCAATTCCAATAGTCCGTGAAGGGACTACCAACATAAGTTCTATAGTTGTTTGGACTACTCCGTCAGCTCCCGTGACTGGCAGAATAAGTGCCACAACATTTTTGAAGCTAACCTGACTACCCTGGCTATGTTATTTTGTTCTATAGTTGCTTTTTGTGTGTAGATTACTACTGGAGTAGTATTATAACTAAACGTGTTACCGTCTAAGTATTTCACTGATGTTATTTGTGTACTTCTGACTAGATTATAGATTTTTTTAGAAACATCTCTATTCCTCTGCTCTTTCTAGAACTTCAACTCTGACATAACTGAATTATAGATGTGGCTATGTAACTAAATCTGTTATTTTAGAACACCATTGGTGTTAATTGGGTACTGTCTTCTCGAAAGTGCAGTCGACTTTAGATTTCGGTTGTATTGATTCTCTGAACAATTGGAGAAATGATTCATATGATTTTTCGAGGAAAATGTCGAGTATAGATGCCAATGATATGGTTTGTGTATAGTTTCCGTTGATCTTTTTTCTCCACATTTTAAGCTTGTTGTTCTAGTTCACAACTGCAGCCTGCTAGGCAATGGTTTGACTGCTTCAAAACTCGTGTTTGTTTCCTAATCAGATACTACAAACGATGAATGTGCCACTTTTTTTCTAGTTGCGCTTTGAGTGCAGATTAGTGAAGAACGTGTCCACTCTCTTTGTTTCTAATCTCTTATCTTTTTTAGGGATTTTCTAGCCCATATTGATTTTCTCTCTCCAGAACTTCAAACCTTGATGTTCCAACTCCCAACCGCAGTATGTTAGCCTAGCACTAAAAATGGACGTTGGCTGATGATTTATCCGTGCTTTATTTATGTCAGAAAAACAATGACTTAGATCATGCTATTTCCAATGACTTAGATCATGCTATTTCATTCACAGTAGTGACTTATGCCTGATGGATTAACAAGTGTTACTCTGAATTGGCTAACATAGGCATCGGCTACATGATCTTGTCTGTTTGTTAGCTGCCTTTTGAGATGGAATTGTTGCTGTAACTACATCTGTTCTGTGCTTGCATCATTGATGTTATTTGGACACTTGTATGTCACGTGTTTAGATTTTTGTTTCTTTTAGTGAATTGTTAGATTCAAATGATTCAGATTGTACAATATGGTCTTTGCGACTAATTGGAACTTTTGCAGCTGCTGCTGGTGTTGTATCATGGTGAAAATTCAGTTGGTCAACAATTGAATTGGACTATTTGAACTTGCTAGTTACTCTCGTACAAGAGGTGAATGCTAGTTATACTATTTATTGCTTGTAATGTACCATGTGTTCACCGATTTTACGTACCTGTACTATGTGCTCACAAATTTACTGTCAGTCTGTATTGTTGGATGTCAAGTTCACATTGTTAGGAAATAGTGTACAATTTGGTTGCCTTTTCTTTGAACCAAAGACATATTAAGATGATTTCACTAGTTTTGTAGCCTAAATAACTTGCAATCATGTTTGCCTATAACATGCAATTTATGAACTGGAAACAAGTATACATTTCTTATATATTGTTGAAAAATGATATAATTTTGAATTTTTGTTGCACAACGATAGGAACTTAAATCGCAAATCAGATATTTACAAGCTAAGCTTTTGCAATTACTTAAAGGTTACAACTGTAGTAATATTTGTTATTTTTATGCAGTGTGCAATGGATTTAGACTCCACCAAATTACTATTGCGATTTCCAAGAGAAAGTACACAATACTTAGCTGGTGTAGATGAATTTCTTTTATTTGTCTGGCAATTTCTGTTTGGTGGTTGAAGGAATTGCAGCTGCAACAGTTGATACCTGGAAAAACCGATCTTGCTCGTTACTCATCAGTTCCTAGGTCCCAGGGGACACAGGTCTTTTGTCATATTTCCATGTATTAGAAGGGTCGGATCTTGGAATTCCTGCCCTTACTTCAGAGACAGGAACTGCAGTTAAAATGTTTTCTGTTGGGCACACTTGTTCATCATGCTATTTCTGAACTGCTTATGTGTCATGGTTTGTGGAAGAGAGGCAGCTCTCTGCTCGATCTAGTTTTCTTGTGGTAGTGTTCTCCTTATCACATGAATATGAAATAGTAATGACATTCAGAGAAAATATATCATGATAAACAGCATAGAAGTGTTAAATAGGCTGGTTCCATGAACTCAATCAATAGGAGGTGTCACGCGCAAGACCAGACAGCCTCGCTGTTGTGTCTGGTTGGAGGCGCCACCTCCCTGGTTTCCTATTTTTTCTTTTCTCCCTTCGATCCAAGAAAAAATAAATAAAAAGACATAAATTGAAATAAAAAGCAAAATTAAGAGTACTAGACTTCAGTTGTAGACATAATATTTTTTAGCGGCAGGGAAATATTCCGAGATCACAAATAATGAGGCATGACCGAAAATAAGAACAAATTTATACTTTTTTTAATATAATGCATTAATGGTATTAATGAGAGTTCACTGAGGGGGGATTTTGAAATCATACGGACGTGGGAGCGGCGACTGCAAAGGCGCTCCCATGCCCGCGCGCCCGTCCGTGGCGGTCCTGTCGTCACGATGGAGTCCGTCCCCGCCGCGCCTGCCTGCGGGGCTTCTCGGCTAGGTGGTCCGGCCCATGTGTCCCTGGCGGATGCGCCGATTCCTTTTCGGTTGCCGCGCGCCTATGTGCCCCTGGCGGGATGCTCGTCGGCCCCCGCACCCACGAGGAGACGATGTGCATCAACTGCGGATGCGTCGAGAACTTCTGATCGGAGTGTATCGCCCCGTAGCTAGGTGCCCCTCCACCCTTGCCTACTTGGGGTACGGGGTGCCTGATGAGGCGTTCTACTACGTGGACGCAACCCTGGAGGATCGGCCCGTTTGGCCTCACTTGGCGTCGATCTCTGTCGTCCCTGGTCAGGAGTTGCCGTCGTCCCTGGCGGTGACTGTTGAGGTCATCAAGGCCAAGTTGTCAGCACACATTGGCGATTACAAAGACAACGTCCTCTCGTGGGAGGTCATTGAGACATCATTGATGGTCTTCTCAGTGCCCTTCCCCTCGGCGAAGATGCTAAACCTTTTGCACCCGAGACAGCGTCAAGTGCCCTATCGACAAGTTCACGATCTCTATTTCAGAAGACCGTGGTGAAGCCGGACCCGGTGCCTCCTCTTGAGCAGGTGTGGTTGTTCATCTATGGGCTCCCAGAAGGGGGCAAGTAGGAACACATCGTCAAGGCCGTGTTGGAGCCGATTGGTAAGCTGTTGATGGTCCATATGGACTCCTTGGTGGGAGATGGCCCAATTTGCGTCAGGGTCCTTTGTGTCCTTGGTGGGAGATGGCCGATGAGGCGTTCTACTAGGTGGCTTTTCTCCCCTTTCTTTTTTTGTTTTTTTTTCATGATTGTGCTGCTGCCCAAGCCGTCCTTGTGGATCCAATTGTGTTGGATGTTTGTATGGATTGTTGCTTTATCTATAAAGCGAGGCGAAAGCCTATTTAGAGATGGTATTAATGAGGCATAATGTTTTTTGCATGCGTCCGGACTCGTGCTAATGTATGCGGTCCAACCAAACTCTTCTCCCATGCAAACCGATCTCGAAACAGCACAAACGCACCGATCCAATCACCAATTCCAGAGGATGCGAGGAGTTACAGTGACAGTTCGAGCTATCTCCGTGATTGCCGTTTGGCACTGCCCTCATTGACTCCCCACTACCATCACCCCCATGCCGTTGCCCCGATCACTATGAAGCAGAATCCCTACCTGGCGCTTGATAACACATGCGGATGCCCTGTGCATTACCTAGGACGCAACAGGGGGATAATGTCACCATAGCATGACAGCGGCCGAGTGAGCGGAGCGGCGCAACTCGGTGCACCGCACCGTGTTCGCGATGTCAGACATCCCGCTGAACTGGGTCCTCGCAACCGCCGCATTGGCAGAGGCCTATGCCATCTACTGGTCCAAGACCACCACGGAGTTGTCCGAGCGGTGCCAGCACCGCCTCAAGGGGAGGGCAGGCGCAACATGGCGGCGTCCTCAACCAACACTGCCATGCGCGCGATGGTGGAATTTATGACAAATATATGTACAAGTGTGTGTCACTGGCCAGATGATAATAACAAATAATATAACTTATTTCTCTTCGAATTTTTACTCCCTCATTTTCCTTTTTGGTTTCACATCGATTTTCCCTTTTCCCTCCCCTGTCTCCTTATAATAGCGACTAATTCTAGTCAAAAGAAATTAAGCTCGCGCGCTTGATTACCATGGCCCCACCTGTCATACTAATCAACGACGGAGACTAACATTAGGTCTCGCGAGGAGCTAACTGCGCCATGAAAATAGGAAACCTCCCTCGCCTCTCCCATATCAACACAGATCCGTTCCTCATCCTGTACGAAGGATCCCTCTCTTGAGCAGATCGATCATGGCGTGCCCTCCCTCATGAACCTCGTAGCTGCACCCCCATTCCACGATTGAAGGTTGAGGGCAAAGGAGGCGTGTCTTGTTCAGCATCTTTGACGGAAAGCATATCAATCCCCACCCCCGATTTCATAGAAACTGCAGGTAAATACTACTCGTAAGATTTGAAGATTTTGCCTCCTCCCCCCTTTTGCTTGAGATCTGACCGTTCAAAGCTTTCTAATTACTCTTCTCTTGAGTGAATTTGATAGTGCACACCAAGTGTTTGATAGTTGTCCTCTCTTATTTGATTAGATTAGAATTTTGGGGACCCTTCAGATAGATGGGGTTGTTTCTGATTCTTCCTATACTTCTTCTATAAGGTTACACCTTACATATACTTGATTGAAATTAGCATTTTAGAGTTTATTCATTAGTGTTTACAAAACTGCAGTAATTTCTCTGCCTGAGCTGAGGTCTGTTAGTTGTTCATTACCTGCGGTTGCAGTACTTGAACACCTGCTTCTTTCACTAGCCTGGCCAAAAAGTTCACAACGGAAAGATGCAGATCCTGAAAAGAAGTATCCTCATAGGGCTCACCTATTCGTCCATACGCACAAGCCGATAACTTGCAAGAACAACATCATTAATGCTCATGTGGTATATTTACAACTCTCAACCATTCATTTTTGAATTTGATATTATATATATTCTTCTTATTTACATTCTTTACATATTTAGGAAGAGTTGAAGGATATTATGGGGAAAAACCCTGAATTAGCAGATAATAGTCATGGCAAGATTGCATGGATAGGAGATGCGTTAAACAGAGTATTAGGAGATGACAAGCCTGGTCATGTACATCGCTTAGGACTAGTTCCATACCCGAAAAAACTTTTTGATGTTTCTACTTCACGTATATTCCAGAATACACATTGTACTTCGGTGGAGGACACACAAAATGAAGATATGCTAGCATTTAGAGTTCAACTGGAAAAGTTATAGCAAGATAAGAAAAAAGCAAGATGCTAAAATTATGGAACTACGGGAGCAGATGAGAAGAATGGAAAGACAACCAAATCAGGTAAATTTCCATGAACTATAACCTTCATTTAGTTTGTGGACTAACCTTTCTGTATTTATATCATAGGAAATTTTAGATCCAATGGCTACAATTGGGCTTGAACCTGCGGTTGATGGACATAACTCAAATAGAAAAGTTTGTATCTTGTCAAAGTACTCAATGAAATCCTAAAATTTCACTTTAGAAATTATGTCTCAACTAATATTTATGTTATGCTATATGTAGAGGGTGCTTGCTCCTCCCGTTGATGGACTCTGACTTGTTAAAACACGACCAAGTGATTTACAGAACAAGCAAAGTGGTTCAAATGGTGCAGATTTGCAAACATCAAACAACAATTCTATTTCAGATAAGGTTTGTCTACTTAAATACTCTTTGGAACCTATCATTGCTGAGTTTTAAGTTGTAACGCTTGCACTTTTTGCAATTTCATGTACAATACCCAAAAGTTGATTCGTACCATTTTATCCTAGAACAAACAAACTATGGTTCATAATGGTGGCAGTGCACGACAACTAGAAAAATATTCTGCTGCACCCAAGGTATCATCAGTATCATATCCAAAATTATGATCAAACTATATTGCTCACATGTTTATGTGGTTACTTGTTGCTATCAGAATGTTGTCCAGAACCAAGAAACTTCTGATCATAATTTTAGTGCATGGCAAGGGGAAATAAATTCTGCTGCACAAAATGTATATTTCCATTACCATATACAATATCTTCAAAAAATATTGTTTCTGATGGTTATGTATCTATTGGTCGTATTGCTATCAGAACGCTATTCAGAACAAAGAAACTTTGCTTGTGCATGTCAGTGCGCGTCAGGGAGAAAAAACATCTACTTCAAACAAGCTGGTATCTTTTCATAATCACATACAAATTTGTGTTCAAACTATGGTGTTAGTTGTTTATTACTTCTTCTTTGGATGATGTTCCTCCTGGAATAACCACTATTAGACTGTTCTCCAGCCCAAAAAAACAACAAAAGCTGCTAATGCAAGTAGTAAGAGTTCTCAAAGTGCTTCCCTGAGTTGGTTGGGTGCTAATGAACTACCTGTAAGAGTACTCATTCATTTCATATGCTCCCCTATTTTTTTATGTTTTGTCATATGGTAACTTTGGTTTTCTCTAACAGGTAGGAACTAAATTATTCTTGAAGAGCCTAAAAAATATAACACGGACGTAGCTCTTGCTACAATTGTAAGTTGTGATCCTAAATTAAACTTGATGGTGCTGAAATTGGAAATGAATTCTGGGCGGTGCATGTCGATATGGCACTTGCGAAAACTAAAAATTTGGTACGGAGTCGCAAAAACTGCAATACTCTCGGTAATGCTGGAAAACAAAGATTGCACGGCCTTTAACCTTTCTACTTGACTAATCTTGCCTCTATTAGTACTTGCATCATGTCAATGCATTGCGTGTTAACAATTCATTTTATTTTCTTGTTTGTAGAATCAAAAGATAAATGGATGGGTATATGGGTGTGTGGCAACTCAACTGCAAAGAAAGATGTCGATGGTCCGTTTCATGATGATGATGATGATGATGATGGATGGATGGATGGATGGATGCTATCAGTTTTAGTTATGTCTTAGGGATGACGTTCTAGTTGGACGTTATTCCTTGGTTAAGTTTTAATTAAGTTGTAGGGATGTTGATGGATGCTTTCGTTTAAGTTTCAGTGTCGGGAAATAGTTAGATTATGCATCACATTTGGATTATGTTCTCCTATAATAACCATTATTGTAATCCCACAATTTTATCTAATCTATGATTTCTTTCTCTCGTCATTATATTCTCTTGTTTTTCCTTCACTGGAAATACATAATTATCATCTTTACATGGAGCATTACTTTAATTGCTAGCAATAATAATAATAATAATAATAATAATAATAATAATAATAATAATAATAATAATAATATATGTGCCAACAATTGGAGCATTGGAAATACTTCGTTGCCAAGCAATGGGATTTTGATTCTTTTACATTAAACACCAACGTATAAGAGTGTTGTAGAAGTCCGTTTTAACTGTTGTAGTCTTGCAACGGTCCTTTTACCAACGGCAATATAAGCGTTGCGTTATGCGCTAGCAACACTGGATAAGGCTACACATCCCGAACCGTTGGTAAAGTCACTGGCAACGCATATATGGACTTTTAGATACGGAAAAATGTGTTGCTATAGGAGGGGTCATGTTGTAGTGATCTCCCTCAGAACAGTTATCTTCCTCTTGATTACGATTCGAAATGGGTGGAGGGGGGCTGCCTTTGCGCCCACTATGGAACGACGTCTACATGAAGTTTTATTGCCACGCAAGGCTCGTCTCTTTTGATCTACATGATCAGTTCCATTGTGTACAATAACTGGCATGCATAGGAATAAAACATAGTGAGATTATGTAAGGAATGCACAAATCCAGAGTGATGGTAGCAAACTGTGGATAGACCCAAAACCAATGATAGCAGGCAGATAATAGCTTTAGTTAAAAAATACAGATAATGACTCCTTTAATGTTTGTTTGCACCCAACATGAAACTCATAGTACACACCGGAGATTAACCAGATAGTAGACAGATAGTACTGATTGCTGCCCCAATATGTACCCCACAACCATACAAAACTCAAGTTTCAGCATTAGTTTGGACCTGACTCGGAGTCTAATAGGTGAACACGACGATAATGTAGCATGTCATCATATTAAGCGACGCATAATGTAAGCAGACACGGAAGAGTGCGACCTCTCTTGCGGACCCTGTAGTCCTCATGGTCACCTGCTCAGTTGATGATGATAATGCAGTTGCTGTGGCTGCCGACGGCGGGGAAGAAGATTTGAGGCGGCGAAAGACAGTCTGGAGAGCAGATCCCTGCTGTGGTGAACCCTTCCGTCGTTGGAGCAGCTGAGTTGGGGTGGAACACAGCGCCGTAGGAGCAGGACAAACCACACAAGGTTTTCTTTGGCACATATCTGTAACAGAAGTAATTGAGTACGGGCTTATTTGAATTTGAGGATTCTAACAATGCAGGGATAGGAAATAGATAGGAATAGGATAGGAATGCACGTGCAAAATAGAGAATTTAAAAACACAGGATTTCTGCCAATCTGGGTGTTTGATTCACAACAATTGGAAGATCATAGGATGCAAAAAAGCATGGTGAGATTAAGTCAAACCACAAGAAAATGTACGGTTATAATGCTATTATGCTACTATCTCTTAGTCTTGTGCTTGATGAATAGGAATATGAAAAGGAGGAGAAGTGGAAATTAGAATTCCTACGGTTTTTCTTTCAAGGAGACACTAAAGGAACAAATCCTACAGTTTTCCTTTTCTCCATTCCTTTGCACCAAATTCATGAAAAGTAGTACCATAGGAAACTTTCCAATTCCTATGTTTTTCATTCACTTTTCCTTTCAAGCACTGGCGATTCTAGTAGGCAGGCTTGAGCAAGGAAAATCCTACACTAAAAAATGTTTTTGTGCTACTTCTATTACTTCGGACCTAGGCCACTGCCATACTAGCTCAACTCCCAGGCCCATCGACAACTGCACAGCTCAAATGCGCAGAGATAAATAATGATGGCATTCAAGAGAGTCCATCAAGGATAGCTAAGTTGCCTGGTACCTCAATGCTTGTCATATAGTAGGATAAAATAATCATATTTCCCGTTACTACGAGTGCTCAGTGGACAATATATATAATATGTAGAGTAAAAAAGAGATGCAATAAGTGTACAACCTCTTTGGCGAAGCCATGTCGATCTCAGAGTGATTGGGTTGGCCGGTGAGGATGCTCCGGCTGACTTGGCTGTCGGAGGAGGGGAAGAATATCTTAGGCGTCTGGAGATGGAGCCCGAGGTACTACTTCGCTGTGATGGAGGGTTTCGTCGTTGGAGCAGCTCTGGTAAGTTGTACGACGCGGAGGCTAAAGCAGGACAAGAGAGACAACGAACAACGTTAACATGAGTGGAATTCTAATAGCATCTCCAATACCTGACGTAAAATACATAACCACAAAGTGCTAGATGTAAAATACATCAACCGCTCATCTCTGAACTTAACTGTCGAAACTGAATTTAACTGTCGAAGCTGAACTTAACTGTCAAAACTGAACTTAACTGTCGAAACTGAATTTTGCTGTCGAAACTGAACGCACTAGCAAGGTGAGGCTACACGTCGGCCGACTGACTTTTTCATCTCTGGTCAATTGATTTTGCTGCCGTTGGATACAAAATCAAGGGTCTGCGGTTCATCTTCAACCTCCACCCCCCTAAGCCGCCAGCCGCCACCGGCCAAACAGCAGCCCCCCGCCACCCGCGGCCGGCGGTGCG
>NC_057800.1:704511845-704537968 GCF_018294505.1 Triticum aestivum
GACCCAAAAGTCGATTCAGTCGACTGAAGTGTAGCTAAATCGGAGCAGCATCGCAAGCAAGAGCAAAAGCAAGAGCAGAAGCGCTTGCAAGAGCAATAGCAAGATCAGACCAGGCAGGGGACCGAGAGCAAGAGCAGAGCAGCAGCGCGAGCGAGAGCTATAGCAGCAGGAGCTCCTACTGATGTGGACGTCGCCGCCGAGGGAGCGACACCGTGGAGGAAGGGGCCGGCGACGCTGCCGTGGATGGAGATGCACCATGTCGGCTCGGGACCAAGCGCCGGCAGCACCGTGAGATCGAATTAAGAAGAAAATGTGACAATTAGTGTACAACCTCTTTGGTGGCGCCGATTAGGCCGCAGCTTCATCAGAGGAAACGGTGATGATGATACTCTTCTGGTGGTGTAGGTGAAGATGGCGGTGTGGGAATGGAGGTGGCGTGAAAGACGATGGGAACATCGGGGCAGCTCCTTGGAGGTGCAGGACCGGGTGGGTGAACCAGCGGGACGATGAGATCTATGATGGATCCTCATCCGGTACGATGGAGGAGGGACGTCGAGGTGTTGCTGTGGACGACGTCGTCGGGGAAGAGGCTCCGGCTGGGTGGCGGACGGAGCAGGGTGTGGGGTTTCGTCGCGGGTTTTCGCGGCCTCGGTGTATGAATGGGTGGGCGGATGGGATGGCAGTGGGGAACCATGGCTTAGAGACGCGCTTGTCCGAAATGTGGGGTAAGTTACAAGAGTACCCCCACCAATTTGAGGCGGTTCTTTCAGTTCAGGGGTACCACGGGCATTTCATGTGTCAGGATTTCACAGGATGTGGGAGTTTTCGCGCGCGTTGTAATTTCGGAATAGCAAGGCGCGGGTTGAGATGGAGGGAGTTGTTGGAGCACAACGAGACAAAGATATATCTTAAATATTTCGGGCTAACAAGGCGCGGGTTGAAGAGGCGGGAGTTTCGCAGCACGATAGACAGAGACGCTAGCTTGAATCTTCAGCATAACAAGGCGCGGCTTGAAATTTCAGAAGAACAAACTTAACGTGTACCCAAAAAAACACAATTTGCACCTCAACACGCACAACACACACACACACAAACACCATTTAGACTAGAGTAAGGTATGTGTGCATTGCACGCATGAGATTTGGCAACCAAATTATGAATAAATACCACATTATAGCATGCAAGCTTTGAGTCATATATGCATGATGTAGATATTCGTTTAATTCTTATAGTTCATTTCATTCAAAATCATCTGTTTTTTATAAGAAAGCTAATCTATTTTAAGATTCATGGAATTGTGCGTCGTTAGACATAAAGTAAAAACAAATAATGGCAAATCATGTAGAAAAACATTTGGGCAATTCTGATATGGAAGATTCTAGCACTACTAGGGAAAACCTTATACACATAGGTATAGCAGTAGCGTTGGTCAAAACTCGGCGCTAGCGCTACTTAGTAGTAGCGCTTGTTGCAAAACCACGCTACAACCATTTTTTTAGCAGTAGCGCGTCTTCACAGAAAAGCGCTACTACTAAAATTCCCTCACTAATGCCGGTAGGCTAGGAATAGTAGTAGCGGTTCACCTAGAAGCATGCTACTGCTAAAAACTTTGTAGCAGCGCGTTTATGCTGTAGAGCGCTACTGCTATGAAAAAGAAAATAAATAGAAAAATAAGTAGAAAAGTAAACGAAAATGAAAGAAATAGAAAAAGGAGAAATGAAAAAAAGAAAATGTGAAGAAAACAAAAGAAAAATAAAAATCAAACAGAAAGGAATAGCTGTAGCACGTTTCTCTGGAACACGCTATAGCTATCTTAGCTATAGCGCGTTTCGGCAAAACGCGCTACTACTAGTTTGACTCAAATCCCTGCAGCCCAGGCTCAAAATTTCGCTAAGTCCTTTCCCCCCTCTCTACTCCTGGCCCACCTGTCCCCAACTGCTCTGTCGCCGCCGTCGCCCTGCCGCCTTCGACCACACCGCCACCGCCTGAGGCTGCCTTCGACCCCACCGCCGCCGCCCGCCGCCTTCGACCACACCGCCACCGCCCGAGGCCGCCCTCGACCTCACAGCCGCCGCCCAAGGCCATCGTCGACCTCACTGTCGCCTCCCTCGAGCTCATCGCCGCTGTCCTCGACCTCACCGCTGCCGCCCGAGCCAGAGCCTGCCCTCGCTGCCGACCGTAAGGCTCTGCCTCTCCTGTCCCCTACCCTCCTCTCTCTCTCTGCTAGGGCAATTCATTTATATGTTAATACTGTGTTGATGTTCATATGAACCCTAGGTGTTCATATGAACCCTAGATTTTTTAGGGCAGTAGGCATTTTATAGCATTTAGGAAAAATGATTAGAAATTTTTTTAGGAAATTAGCTAGGGCAATTTTTATGAAAATGCCTAAACAGTAATTCCATTTAGCTTTAAACTAATAGATGGTATATAAATAATAGTAGCATTTAGATTTAAATTAACAGAGGCTATAAACAAAAAACACTTAGCTATAAAAACCTATTTGGACTACGGACCTGAATTTGTTCCAAATTTCATTCAAATGAAATTTGAATTATTTGGACTATGGACCTGAATATTTTTGAAGAAATTGGGTGTAGCTACTAAGGTCTTGGTGTGGAAATTTTGGTGAGGTTGGAAGGGTGAGAGAAAATGGAGTTCCTAGACTTTTAGCTTTAGACAAAAAACAAAAGTATTTAGCTATATATAAAAAACAGTAGCTATGGCATTTAGCTATAAACAAAAAACAGAATTGTTTTTCTTTTCAAAAACTTGGTCAAACTAATTGTTGCTATGTAAACAAAAAACAAGATTGTTTTTATATGATATATGTCATTGATGTTCATTTGCATATTCTATTATTGTTGATTATATATTTTCATTGAAGTGGCCATGTTATATGCAAATTCCTCAACAGTGTTTGCTCGTGTTATAGCTTTGCATTGAAGTTGTTCGATTGTGCCCAAGTGGCTTTGTTGTTTCCATGGAATGATGCTGAGTGGCCTATGTTTTGCCGGAATGTTGACTCATTTCTGTTCCGGCAAATTTCAGGTTCTCGATTTGTCCACTTTTTAGCAAAGGTCATGCCGAAATTTTCCGTGAATTTCGGCATGACTTGTGCTACAAACTAGGACATATCAAGTGGCCGGGATTTGCCGCACCAGGAAGGAGTCAACATGCCTGCAACCGACTTGTATGTGTATATCATCGACTCATGTGATGATGCAGGTGCATAGATCATAGATGGCGAAGAAGTGCTACGCCAGGAGTATATATACGACAAGTGGCCGGAGTATCAGGCCCAGGTGTACCGGTTTCCGGTTTGCGAGCGACAGGCAATAGTTAGTTTCGGTTCACGCTAATGCGAGAGAGGGATACGAACTCATGTAATCCAAGTGATAGCTCTTCTCGTGTATATCATTGTTTAGATGGATGATGATGTATTTGCAAATAATCGAGAGTTGTATCGCTATTTTCGAGATGATGACGAGAGACCACTTTGTGTTGGATGATGATTATGATGATGACATGATTTGATGAGACTAATTGTGTGTATATGCTATGATTACATTTGTATGTGTATGATATGCTAAAGATTATTGTATAAATCCTACTCAAATACAAAACAAATACAAAACAAATATGCAGGGAAAAAAACTAATAAAACTAGTAGTAGCGAGGGGGGAAAATTTAGTAGTAGCGCCGCCTTACCAGTAGCGCTTCCCAGTAAATAGCGCTGCAGATGATATCAGCAGCGCCCTTTTCTAAAGAGCACTACAGCTATTCATGTATAGCAGTAGCGTGGGACAACAGGCGCTACTGCTATACGTTAGCCGTAGCGCCTTATTAGTAGCGCTGGTCCCCGCGCTACTGAGAGGCCCAAAACCCGTGCTGCTGCTAGGCTTTTCCCTAGTAGTGTAGAACAAATAAGAAGTGCTTGTGTTTTGATGTTTGTGCATTATGCTTAAGTTCAACCATGGAGTCTTCTAGATTACACATGTGGCGAAATCTGGTGGAATCTAGATGATATCCAACGGCCAGTAGTGCTCAAATTTGCCATCTTTGGACCATCGGATTCGCCTCATCCAACGACCATCTTTCAAAGTTAAAGTTACCCGCACACAATATAAAAAATATAAAATATAATATATATATATATATATATATATATATATATATATATGGGTATAGATATAGAGATGTGATGCGAAAGCCGCCCATCATCTCCAATTAGAATAGTGTGTCCATGCACGGATGTGACGTGGCCAAATGATGTCTGCCATCGGTATCTCAAATTCAAATCAGTCTGACCTTGTTCAATGTGTATACATTACAACATGCTCGTTTCCAAACCACGCCGCGCAGATCTCTGTTTTATTCATGCATGCATGGGTTTCAAACGTCAGGATCTCTTATTCAAATATTTGAATTCAACTTTACATTGATTATGACCTCACCTATTCTTTTACACCCACACAGTAGTCTTCTCTTTATAATTGTACCACTAACTTTCTCTCGTGCATGCATGCACACACACTACCAGTCGGCATTATCCATTGCATGCATGCAATCTTTTTCTTTAGGTCGGTCTCCCATGAAGGCACACACCCACATACATCCCCCTCTCCAACATATCGGGCATTCTTTATCTCTCACGCGTGCATGCGCAATGATCAATGTTCCTCTATGTATGTGTGTGTATAGCTAGGTCTTTCGTAGTTTTCCACACAAACCGATCAATCGATATATCCAGTGAGGTCTCACCCTCTTTCCCACGTCCACATCGATCAATCTATATCTCTCTATATAGGATTAACATATATAGCTAATTTACCCGCATTAATTATATATCCAACGTCCCCCTCTCATCATCCATGCCTTCCGCTTCATCTCTCAGACGTGTGCACAATGGCGAAGACAGGGGGCAGTAAGGGCCCTGCCCCCCTCCCCCCTAACATCACTATATATCGAGGCTAATATGAATGTGATCATTAGACAATTGCTGCTAAAAATGGTTTAAGTTCATGAATTGACCCTCCTCGTAAAGGATTAGCAATGCTTGGCCCCTAGCTCATTTATTTTTCATGGCTCCGCCACTACGCACAGCAGCGCACGTGTTCGCCCCCTCTCTCTAAATATTGATCTCGCACTTGTGCATTCCTTCATAGTCTCCCTCCACTCGGCTCCTCGCGCCATCTTCTAGCCCCCCACCAGATTTTGCCACATGTACAATCTAGCAGACCCCATGGTTGAACTTAAGCATAATGCACAAACCTCAAAACAACAGTGGTTCTCTTTTGTTCTAGAATCTTCTGTATCATAACTGCCCAAACTTTTTTTCTAGTTGAATTGCCATTATTTGTTTTTACTTTATGCTTTACAACGCACAATTCCAAGAATCATAAAATAGATTAAGGGCTTCTTTGATTCAAAGGATTCGCAAAGAAATTTTGGAGGATTCTAATCATTAGGAATTTTTCCTATCTTGGTTGTTTGATTCGTAGGATTGTAAACCATAGGAATTTTTCCATATGATTCATTTGCACTAGATTTCATAGGAAACATCCCATCCACTTAAACCTCTTTGAAAGAATTCTGCGTTTTTTTCTATGCACAATCAAACACTCGTACAATCCTGTAGGATTCAAGACGACATTCCACTATAATCCCATGTTTTTCCTATTCCCGCGTTCTTAGCTTTTTTATAAAAACTAATTGATTTTGAATGAGATGAACTATAAGAATTAAACGAAGGGCTACATCAGACATATATGACTCAGAGATTACATGCTATAGTGTGGTATTTATTCATAATTTGGTTGCAAAATCTGATGCATGCAATGCACGTGTACCTTACTAGTACTTCGACTATGTGCAAAGCACGTAAATTAGAATACCAATGGCACGCTACACAGTGTCTCTCTTACAGTTCATGAAGCCACATGGCACATGTGGAGGCGTTGTCGCGACCTCCTTGCGTGGATTGATCACAGTGATGTGCTGCTGGTTCCAGAAGAATGTACTTGTCCTCCCTGAGCCATACTGGCGGTACATGCACGAAGCGAAGATGTGCACGCACGCACTCATTCCCTCGCACGCACACGCGGGTACACGGGCGGACGCAATTTTGTACCAAGATCCACCCCATGTGATAATTTGACGCGTTTAAATTCATTCACTTCATTGATGGTTAATTAATACAGTGCATGCAAATTGAGTGGACGTGAGGGCGGAAGAAAGACATTATTACTCCACTGCGCGCATGCGAGTAGTTAAATCGTGGGTTGCTAGTAGTACTTCCATTGGTCTCCTTCGTATTTTGTGCCAATTTTTGACAGTACCATAATATTTACGCATTTGAGAAGTGTAGTACTTGAAATTTATGTTCCGCTAAACTCATCGGGAGCCATTTCAGGCCTCGAAACCAAAACCATCAATTAATCTTTACCTTGTTCCCATCACATTCGAAAGCCTGCTCACACCTACTAGTATGTACCAAACCTGAACGTGTTCCCACTATGCAGGTATTAGTACTAGTGCTAGTACTTAGGTTATAAAAAGGGGATCTACCTAACCGAAAATTACTCTACCTTTCCTCCTCATAAGTGCTTCTTCTTCGTCCGTCGTTGCCATGGCCGGTGAGCAGAGCTCTAGGTCGAGAACTACTCGTAACAAGGGAGCGGCAACCAAGGCCGTGGAAAAAAAAGAGGGCTCGCCGCCACGTAGAGACCTCGAAAGATCTCTCACGGGCAGGTGATGGCTCCCAGGAGTGCCCTAGCCGCGGAGGCGAACATGCTGAGCCGGCGGAGCTGGAGTCGTTATCCCTCGACGGCATGCCCGATCACCTCAATAAGCACCTCAATAAGCAGAAGGAGTTCATCCAAGGCTTGATGGAGTTGCTGAAGGAGAGCCTCAACGACATGCCCGTTGAGCTCAATCAGCAGGGGAAGTTGACCGCCGGCTTGGTGATGCTGCTGAAGAAGAGCATTGCCTCGGAGAAGAAGGTGGCCGGCAAAATCCTGCGACTTCAGGAGGAAAAGGCGAAGCTATGCCACGAGATCGACCTGTTGACGGAGAAGAACGCCATCTGGAAGAAGTTGCATGAGAATAGTAGTTCCTCGATGAAGATGTTGCAGGCCCTCGTCATGGAATAGAAGGAGGAGTTGGCGAAGCTCCGCATCGAGCACCCAGCTGCTGTCAAGGTACGTAATGCGGTCATGGAACAGATGATGAAGGCTCGCGTCGATAGAATGAAGAAGATGGTGGAGGAGACGCGCAAGGAGATGGAGGTCGTGGAGGCGATGAAGAAGCAGTTACGACTCCGTGGCGAATTAGATCATTTGGGGTGATAATCTTCCTTCTTCTTTTGCTCCTGTGTTTCATCTTTTGCTTCGGGTGTTCTGCCGCACGTGTCACATTCTCTGCGAGGCATGAATAGAACAATGGTTTTTTGAGGGAATGAATAGAACAATGCTAACAATGAGATGACTAGCAAATTAGATCATTTTTTATCGCCATATGGCACTGGGCTGTCGTGTTTCGTGCTCCTCCATCGCAGTACTACTCCAGTGGAAAACTTGAGTATACCGCATGGTTCTTTGCTCCTCCTCGATCACGTCGTCGGTGCATTTATACGAGCAGTCAAATCACAAGGCCCCGCCTTCCAGCAGTAATGAGCCGTCAAATCACAAAAGCCCTCGCCTCTCATGAAACTGACCAAGCTAGACTGCCCCTCCCTCTAGCCTTTTAAAAAATGTATACATTTGTACGGCAGTAGTATCGATGGATTGCGCCATGGAGCAAAACATGAAATTAAAAAAGAAGGTGGTACATATAGAGAGCGCTCGTCGCCAAATTATGCATATAGTACTATTAAAAAGGCTAGTCACAGTAATGGTGTCCAGCACAACCCACCCTTCAAATAAAACTAAGAGGGTGTTTGATACGTTTTAGTCTCATGACTAAAAGTAGTGGTACTAAAACATGCTAGCCTCACCCATGCTTGGATCCAAATACTAAAAATGCTAAAATCAAGTTAATGAGCATTTATTATCCTCCAAACCCTCCAATCCAGAACTCGCCTGTGTTAAAGGAGAGGAGTTGAATGAGTAGAGAGAGGAATAATCCACATTTTAGTAGGGGTACCCCTGACTAAAAAAATTTAGTCTCAAGACTAGTTTTAGCCCCTCTTTAGTCAGGGGTGCTTGGAACTCTAGCCTCTTAAAGAGACTATTTTTAGTCAGACTAAAATAAGTCCCTTGGATCCAAGCACCCTCTAAGCATCCTGGCATTCTTTGACAAAACTAAGCACCCTGAAATTCTTTGACAGCTAAACTGCTGGCTATATGATGTTGGCCATATATATTGTACGTATATAATGTGAAGAAACGAGTGGTAGTACTATACCAACTAAAATATGAAATGTAAGAAATACTAGTATGTACGTACTGAAGAGTTAAAGTAAAGAGAAGAAACATAACACACCCCTCAAATTAAATTAAGCACACCTGAAATTAAACTTTGCACCTGAAATTAAGCACACCTGACACAGCATTAGAACCACCATGAGCAACGACACTGCCACCTTACTCGGAGTCCTCGTCCACGTCCTCGACTTCGTCCTTGTCCCTCTTCCTCTTGGCCGATACTTCTTTGCTTGAACCGCACACTTGGTTGTTGCTCTTCATCCAACCCTTGTAGATATTGAAGCAAAGGTAGCCATCCATTGCAGCGTAGTCGATGCGGTCTATATCTAGTAATGATGAAACGTGTATGGAGGTTTCTCCATTTTACCGTACGAAGGATGAACCATGGCTCCTGCCAGGGTCAGCATTAAAGGCTGGCGAGAGGACACCAGCCGATTCTTCTGGAGGTCGAAGGGGTTGCCTACAACGATATCTATCCGACGCAGGAAATCCTTGTCGTTCTTAAATTCTACAATAACAAATTTTACTGTTTTGTCCTGGAGGAAATTCTTAAAATCCTGGCACTCAACGTCGGCACGGCATATATGGTAGACCAAGCAAACGTTATCTACGCAAACATGGACCATGGCGGGCTTCTTCCTCTCTTCGTCCTTTAGATCCTTCTCTGGTCCCAGGACTGTGGTGTACTCAACATCTAGCCCAGCGACCCACACATCATCTGAGTTTTCGAACATGCGTCTAGAGCGAGAAAGGCATCCTTTCACCGTCGCGGAAGAACGGGTGTAGATGACGTCGAACTCATCGCCGGTGATGGTTCTAACCTTGTACTCACCGCTGATCGTGGAGATTTGGGACGCCATGGATTTGGGAGGAGGGTTAGGATTAGTGGAACTGCTGTAATATGAATGGAAAGAACGACTAGGAGCGAACTATCGTAGTATTGAAGGACGTGTGGGGACGAGTAGGAGCGAACTGCTAGCGTGCGAACAATAGGGTAGTGGATTTCCATTCTCCCATGATACGGGCTTCCGAGAACCCTTGGATCTGAGATCGAACGGTTGCATGGCGTGATTCTAGACCTATGGGTGAATATCCTATCCTGGAGGGTTATTCTGTAAATTTTCAGCAACTTAGCATGCGATGATTTGATCTTAGATCCAAGGGCTCCCAGGAGCCCGTATCATGGTCGCACCTACCACGACCGTCGCGTCGCTCGCGCAGTCGCGCCCTCGGAGATTTAACACGGTGCGTTAGGCTATCTGATGTTGGCATGTCATACATAGTCATCACTTAGTCACTCATACTACAACAAGGTTGGCTATAAGGTTGGCTATAAGTGTATTTTTTTTACTCCTCTCTATCTCTTTCTTCGTAATGGAGGTGGTCAGGAATCGGGAGACTCACGCCGGTCGTAGCGCCGTAGTTAAAATGATAATGGCAAGTCAAATCACAGGGCCCCACCTGTCCAGCAGTAACTAGCTTTCAAATCACACAGCCCTACGTTTGCAGCAGCCTACTGCCTCGTCTTCTCGCGTCTTTGTCAAACCGACTAGGCGGAACTGCCCCGCCGCCTATCGCGCAGGAAAAGCCCCGCCCTCGACTTTTAAACAGTATACAGTATACTAATTTTGTATCCATGGATTGCACCCGTGCCACGGAGCAAAGCGTCTAGAAAACGGCGGTACACATGTATGGAGTATACAGCATGCCCGTCGCATTCGCGTCGCACCCCAGACGGTCGGTCGGTCTAGCACGCTGCTCTCTGAATGGAACACGCGTCATATTTCCTTTCCACACACATGTGGGACGGCAATTGAGAACCGACCATAGGCACACTCCCCGGCCCCGCAAGTCGGGTGACTTAATAGAAGATGGAGACGAGCGATAGTACTAGAGAAGTGTTGTACTACGTTGGTGCCTGGACGATCCCTGCAAGACACAGAAGATCAGTTCGTCCATGCATGTGACCAGACTCCAGCAGACACGCCTGGATTGGCTATCGTCTACATATCGTGCAGCCTGTGTTGTACATGGGTGTAGTTGTGGTGAGAAATCTAAAAAAAGGTTTCTTGTCATCTCGCAAAATTAGGTGTCATGTGCTTCAGATCACTGTGAGGGTTAAACAGTGACAACGGAGTTGGGCTAGTCATTGGGGGCACATGCACGAACAGTGACTACTCGGCTGCCATCTAGGTTAAGCCGGCTATGTTAATTAGGACATCTATCGACAGACCCCTTTTCTATGAGTTTATCTTTAATTTGAGCTTTGTTCCTCGTCTAGTTTGTGCGTCGGGATTCATGTTGTCTCCTTTGGGCAGTGAGGTTATGATTTCTTGTCATGTGGCATTTTTTCGTGTTATATCTTATAATCCGGCGCTTCAGAGCAAAATGACGACAACTGCGCCTCCGGGCCACGTGCATGAGGAGGTGGTTTTGCAATGGAGAAGATCAGAAGAGGAAGAGGCGAGACGGTGGTTTTGGAATGGATATGATGGAGAGGAGAGGAGGTGGTTTTGTAATGGAGAAGATCAGAATAGGGAGAGGCGAGACGGTGGTTTTGGAATGGAGATGATGGAGAGGAGAGGAGGTGGTTTTGCAATGGAGAAGAGGGAGAGGAGCATGCGGCAGCGATTTAGGATTGGACGAGAGGGCCGACGCGTTGTGACTGGATCAAAATCAAAATCAATTTACCCTTCAATTAAGAAAGCGAACCGCATTAACTAGTCTCCCTTTTATTCTGGGTCATAATTGACCATGATTTTCGCAAATAAAATATATGTTATACATTACAAAAATAATATAATTTGAAAGTACATTCAGATACAAACCAAACGATACAATTTTTGGTGACATGCATTCACATTTTGCTTGTCAAATACAGTACGTGGTCAAACTTTGACCCAAAATACGCAAAACAACAAAAAAATACTTCCAAGACCAGCGCCGCTCTTCCGTTCTTCTCCTCTTAATCCACGGCCGCTCCTCTCCTATTCCAATCTAAATGCACCACCGCTCCTCTCTTATTCCATTTCAAAACCACCGCCCCTCCTCTCCTGTTCCAGTCCAAAACCAGAATCGCACCTCTCCCATTCTAATCCAAAACCAGCACTGCTCCTCTCCTCTTCCATTCAAAAACCACCATCAGCGAGTGAAGTTGCTGTGGAGAAGTAGATCGATGGAGGAGTACAACCGATACGCGAGGATCGCAGACGGCGACCCTGTGAAGCTAGCTAGGATGTTGGAGATTTAGTCTTGGTTTTACAACAAGGACCAACTAGCGGCGACGGCGACATCCATGGCCAAATATCTGCAACAGAGCGAAAAGGTGGGGATACTCCCGGAGGGAGTCGCGCCAGAGTACATAGAGCTCCTCCTCTGGGCCATGGAGCAAACAGATTCACCGAATCCGATCGTGAGGGAGCGGTGGTGGGAGAGTATCGATCCCAGATGGAGCATCCACCAGAGATTGAAGGATCGGGCATCTACAGGGTGCCATTTGTGAGGGTGTCCTACCAGAGCGAGCCGGTGGAGTCTTCATCGACCGAACCCAACTGCAAGAGGAGAAAAGCAGTTGGCCCGACGACGCTTCCCCGCCATCGTCTCCCTCGTTGATCACATCGTCTCACGGGGTGGCTGTCTGCCACCGAGGAATAGGAGGGGGCTGCCCCCCCCCCTAGCCTAATAGTCGGGCAGGTTGTGAATTGTCAGGAGGAGCTTAGGGTTGTCAGTATTTGCAAGTAGTGAATTGTGTTTTGTGTTGTGTAATTTGAGAGTACTTTTAGATATGAATGTCTTTTGAATTTCAGATTTGCAGTATTGAGCATATGAAGTATTTTATGAATTCTAGAGATCTATTTTAGCACTTAAAAAATGTAGTTTCACAGGAGTATAAAAGTGCAGACAATGTGATTCTCAGAGAAGAAACTGCAAGTTTCAGTTTCAGATAAGAAACTGCAAGTTCAGTTTCAGATAAGAAACTGCAACTTTCAGAGGCAGAGCATTTATATTAACACGGCCTTTTCAAACAGGGTTAACATCATGTTGGAAGTTTAATTCATGGTCGAAAATGGAACTACGAGCCAGTTAACACCATGTTGATCAACATTCATGCATAGCACATCTTCATATGATGCACAGTCAAAATGTCCACACAATGTCGAGTGTGCGAAACACAGAGAAAACGAGGGACAAAGTTTTGGCAAGTGTTGGACGTGGTTTTGGGCTGCCCCGTCTAGGCTTTCATTTTTAACATGCGCAGCCCACGACCTCGGATGGGAGGTCCATAGGCCTGTTTGTATTTTCTTAGGGCCGTCATGTATCGACCGGCCTATGGACCTCGCATCCGAGGTATTATTTTTGGGAGCCCAATTTATGTATTTTTTTGAAGAAAACGCAGAGGTCTGTTCTATTTTTCTATATAAGAATAGGTACGCCAGGTCCAACTTATGTTTCCCTTCTAACTATATTATATATATTTAAATTATTTTATATGTTATTATGTATTATTTTTATTGTCATCATATATTTACATATGTAAGAAAACAATATCCCACATCTTATTAACTTATAAAAATAATTTCTTAACAAATAAAATCCTGGATTGTTTTGGCACGAAAATCCTAGTGATTGTGTACAAAAGCTTGGTAAGATTTAAGGACGAATGTAATAATTTCACTTATTATATAAATATATTTATAACGAAATTCTCAGCCCCTTTTTATTTTTTGATAACATTGCTGGCCCAACCCAACATTATAATTAGAATCAGCCCAGCAAAATCGTGTACTTCGAGAAAGTGCAAATGGCCGGTAATTTTTTAGGAAATAAAATAAATGGGCCACATGGACGCTACATTATTTGTTCATCTAGCCCAGCTAATGGCTGTAATTCAATAAAATATCAAATTGATTGTAAATTCTACCGCGCAAAAAAAAGACTGTAAATTCTGAAAAAATGGGTTGAATACGTGCCAAATTTTTGGAGGCTGAAATGTGGGCCAATAGGTCGAAGCCAACGCAAGTCGTTGTCAATTTAGTCAACAAATGATTCTGACATGTTAGCCATTGGATTTACATCCAACGACTGGCATCCATCTTGAATCTCTCGTCTTCTTCCTCCAGAGTCGCCAGGACAACCTCCCGCCTCCTGCTGCTAGTAGCTCTGCTTAGCACGCTTCGCTATGAAGCGCTACTCCACCGTTGGCCAGGCCATCCCTCTCCACCCCTCCACACCTCATGTTCTTCTCCACCGACTGCCGAACCACACCGCACTAGAACCAGTTAACCCTCGTACACCTCTCCGTCAGCGACTCTACTCTCGCATCTTCCCATCTCCGGGTCGTTGCTATCCGGGGCCTCACCGTTGCTACCTCTTGAGCACTGCGTTGGTTTTCCCCGAAGAGGAAGGGATGATGCAGCAAAGTACTGTAAGTATTTCCCTAAATTTTTGAGAACCAAGGTATCAATCCAGTAGGAGGCTACGCGCGAGTCCCTCGCACCTGCACAAAACAAATAAATCCTCGCAACCAACGCAAATAGGGGTCGTCAATCCCTATAAGGCCACTTACGAGAGTGAGATTTGATAGATATGATAAGATAATATTTTTGGTATTTTTGTGATAAAGATGCAAAGTAAAATAAAGGCAAAGTAAATAGCAAAGGAAATAACTAAGTAGTAGGAGATTAATATGATGAAGATAGACCGGAGGGCCATATGTTTCACTAGTGGCTTCTCTGAAGAGCATAAGTATTCAACGGTGGGTAAACAAATTACTGTTGAGCAATTGACAGAATTGAGCATAGTTATGAGAATATCTAGGTATGATCATGTATATAGGCATCACGTCCGAGACAAGTAGACCGACTCCTGCCTGCATCTACTACTATTACTCCACTCATCGACCGCTATCCAACATGCATCTAGAGTATTAAGTTCATAAGAACAGAGTAACGCATTAGGCAAGATGACATGATGTAGAGGGATAAACTCAAGCAATATGATATAAACCCCATCTTTTTATCCTCAATGGCAACAATACAATACGTGCCTTGCTGCCCTTACTGTCACCGGGAAAGGACGCCGCAAGATTGAACCCAAAGCTAAGCACTTCTCCCATAGCAAGAAAGATCAATCTAGTAGGCCAAACCAAACTGATAATTCGAAGAAACTTGCAAAGATAACCAATCATACATAAAAGAATTCAGAGAAAATTCAAATATTATTCATAGATAGACTTGATGATAAACCCACAATTCATGGGTCTCAACAAACACACCGAAAAAGGAAGATTACATCGAATAGATCTCCACAAGAGAGGGGGAGAACATTGTATTGAGATCCAAAAAGAGACAAGAAGCCATCTAGCTACTAACTATGGACCCGTAGGTCTGAGGTGAACGACTCACACTTCATCGGAGGGGCTATGGTGTTGATGTAGAAGCCCTCCATGATCCATGCCTCCTCCGGCGGAGCTCCGGAACAGGCCCCAAGATGGGATCTCGTGGATACAGAAAGTTACGGCGGTGGAATTAGGTTTTTGCTCTGTATCTGATCGTATGGGGGTACGTGGATATATATGGGAGGAAGGAGTGCATCGGTGGAGCAACATGAAGGAAATATGCCCTAGAGGCAATAATAAAGTTATTATTTATTTCCTTATATCATGATAAATGTATATTATTCATGCTAGAATTGTATTAACCGGAAACATAATACATGTGTGAATACATAGACAAACAGAGTGTCACTAGTATGCCTCTACTTGACTAGCTCGTTAATCAAAGATGGTTATGTTTCCTAACCATGGACAAAGAGTTGTTATTTGATTAACGGGATCACATCGTTAGGTGAATGATCTGATTGACATGACCCATTCCATTAGCTTAGCACCCGATCGTTTAGTATGTTGCTATTACTTTCTTCATGACTTATACATGTTCCTATGACTATGAGATTATGCAACTCCCGTTTACCGGAGGAACACTTTGTGTGCTACCAAACGTCACAACGTAACTGGGTGATTATAAAGGTGCTCTACAGGTGTCTCCAAAGGTACATGTTGGGTTGGCGTATTTCGAGATTAGGATTTGTCACTCTGATTGTCGGAGAGGTATCTCTGGGCCCTCTCGGTAATGCACATCACATTAGCCTTGCAAGCATTGCAACTAATGAGTTAGTTGTGAGATGATGTATTACGGAATGAGTAAAGAGACTTACCGGTAACGAGATTGAACTAGGTATTGAGATACCGACGATCGAATCTCGGGCAAGTAACATACCAATGACAAAAGGAACAACGTATGTTGTTATGCGGTCTGACCGATAAAGATCTTCGTAGAATATGTAGGAGCCAATATGGGCATCCAGGTCCCGCTATTGGTTATTGACCGGAGACGTGTCTCGGTCATGTCTACATTGTTCTCGAACCCGTAGGGTCCGCACGCTTAAGCTTTCGATGACAGTTATATTATGAGTTTGTGAGTTATGATGTACCGAAGGAGTTCGGAGTCCCGGATGAGATCGGGGACATGACGAGGAGTCTCGAAATGGTTGAGACGTAAAAATCGATATATTGGACGACTATATTTGGACATCGGAAAGGTTCCAAGTGATTCGAGTATTGTTCGGAGTACCGGAGACTTACGGGAATTCGTCGGGAGAACTATTGGGCCTTATTGGGCCATACGGGAAAGAGAGAGGGGCTGCCTAGGGCAGGCCGCGCGCCCCCCAAGGCCTAGTCCGAATTGGACTAGGGGGAGAGGCTGCGCCCCTTCCTTGTTTCCTACTCCTACTACATGGAAGGACTCCTAGTTGGACTAGGAAAGGGGAATCCTACTCCCGGTGGGAGTAGGACTCCCCTAGGCGCGCCATAGAGAGGGCCGGCCCTCCCCTCCTCCACTCCTTTATATACGGGGGCAGGGGGCACCCCATAGACACACAAGTTGATCCACGTGATCATATTATTAGCCGTGTGCGGTGCCCCCTTCCACCATAATCCTCGATAATATTGTAGCGGTGCTTAGGCGAAGCCCTGTGACGGTAGTACATAAAGATCGTCACCACGCCGTCGTGCTGACGGAACTCTTCCCCGACACTTTGCTGGATCGGAGTCCGGGGATCGTCATCGAGCTGAACGTGTGCTAGAACTCGGAGGTGTCGTAGTTTCGGTGCTTGATCGGTCGGGCCGTGGAGACATACGACTACATCAACCAAACGCTTCCGTTGTCGATCTAGAAGGGTACGTAGATCACACTCTCCCCTCTCGTTGCTATGCATCACCATGATCTTGCGTGTGCGTAGGAAAATTTTGAAATTACTACGTTCCCCGATAGTGGCATCCGAGCCTAGGTTTTATGTGTTGATGTTATATGCACGAGTAGAACACAAGTGAGTTGTGGGCGATATAAGTCATACTGCTTACCAGCATGTCATACTTTGGTTCGGCGGTATTGTTGGACGAAGTGGCCCGGACCGACATTACGCGTATGCTTACGCGAGACCGGTTCTCCCGACGTGCTTTGCACAAAGGTGGCTAGCGGGTGACAGTTTCTCCAACTTTAGTTGAACCGAGTGTGGCTACGCCCGGTCCTTGCGAAGGTTAAAACAACACCAACTTGAAAAACTATCGTTGTGGTTTTGATGCGTAGGTAAGATTGGTTCTTGCTTAAGCCCGTAGGAGCCACATAAAACTTGCAACAACAAAGTAGAGGACGTCTAACTTGTTTTTGCAGGGTATGTTGTGATGTGATATGGTCAAAACGTGATGAGATATAAGTTGTTGTATGAGATGATCATGTTTTGTTAAATTTATCGGCAACTGGCAAAAGCCTTATGCTTGTCTCTTTATTGCATAAGATGCAAGCGCCAAATAATTGCTTTACTTTATCGCTATGCGATAGCAATAGTTGCAAGAGCAATAGTTGGCGAGACGACCGTGTGACGACACATTGATATAGATCAAGATGATGGAGATCATGGTGTCATGCCGGTGACGGTAGAGATCATGACAGTACTTTGGAGATGGAGATCAAAGGCGCAAGATGATGATGGCCATATCATGTCACATATTTTGATTGCATATGATGTTTATCTTTTATACATCTTATTTTGCTTAGTTTGACGGTAGCATTTTAAGATGATCTCTCACTAATTATCAAGAAGTGTTCTCCCTGAGTATACACCGTTGTGAAAGTTCTTTGTGCTGAGACACCACGTGATGATCGGGTGTGATAGGATCTACGTTCAAATACAACGGGTGCAAAACAGTTGCACACGCGGAATACTCAGGTTATACTTGACGAGCCAAGCATATACAGATATGGCCTCGGAACACGGAGACCGAAAGGTCGAGCGTGAATCATATAGTAGATATGATCAACATAGTGATGTTCACCAATGAAACTACTCCATCTCACGTGATGATCGGACATGGTTTAGTTGATTTGGATCACGTGATCACTTAGAGGATTAGAGGGATGTCTATCTAAGTGCGAGTTCTTAAGTAATATGATTAAATTGAACTTAAATTTATCATGAACTTAGTCCTGGTAGTATTTTGCAAATTATGTTGTAGATCAATAGCTCGCGTTGTTGCTTCCCTGTGTTTATTTTGATATGTTCCAAGAGAAAATTGTGTTGAAAGATGTTAGTAGCAATGATGCGGATTGGATCCGTGATTTGAGGTTTATCCTCATTGCTGCACAGAAGAATTATGTCCTTGATGCACCGCTAGGTGACAGACCTATTGCAGGAGCATATGCAGACGTTATGAACGTTTGGCTAGCTCAATATGATGACTACTTGATAGTTTAGTGCACCATGCTTAATGGCTTAAAATCGGGACTTCAAAGACGTTTTGAACGTCATGGACCATATGAGATGTTCCAGGAGTTGAAGTTAATATTTCAAGCAAATACCCGAGTTGAGAGATATGAAGTCTCCAACAAGTTCTATAGCTAAAAGATGGAGGAGAATCGCTCAACTAGTGAGCATGTGCCCAGATTGTCTGAGTACTACAATCGCTTGAATCAAGTGGGAGTTAATCTTCCAGATAAGATAGTGATTGACAGAATTCTCTAGTCACCATCACCAAGTTAGTAGAACTTCGTGATGAACTATGATATGCAAGGGATAACGGAAACGATTCCCAAGCTCTTCGTAATGCGGAAATTGATGAAGGTAGAAATCGAGAAAAACATCAAGTGTTGATGGTAGACAAGACCACTAGTTCCAAGAAAAGGGCAGAGGGAAGAAGGGGAACTTCAAAAAGAACAGCAAGCAAGTTGCTGCTCAAGTGGAGAAGCCCAAGTCTGATCCTAAGCCTGAGACTAAGTGCTTCTACTGCAAAGGGACTGGTCACTGAAGCGGAACTACCCCAAGTGATTGGCGGATAAGAAGGATGGCAAAGTGAACATAAGTATATTTGATATACATGTTATTGATGTGTACTTTACTAGTGTTTATAGCAACCCCTCAGTATTTGATACTAGTTCAGTTGCTAAGATTAGTAACTCGAAACGGGAGTTGCAGAATAAACAGAGACTAGTTAACGGTGAAGTGAAGATGTGTGTTGGAAGTGGTTCTAAGATTGACATGATCATCATCGCACACTCCCTATACTTTCGGGATTAGTGTTGAACCTGAATAAGTGTTATTTGGTGTTTGCGTTGAGCATGAATATGATTTGATCATGTTTATTGTAATATGGTTATTCATTTAAGTAAGAGAATAAATTGTTGTTCTGTTTACATGAATAAAACCTTATATGGTTACACACCCAATGAAAATAGTTCGTTGGATCTCGATCGTAGTGATACACATAATCATAATATTGAAACCAAAAGATGCAGAGTTGATAACGATAGTGCAACTTATTTGTGGCACTGCCATTTAGGTCATATCGGTATAAAATGCATGAAGAAACTCCATACTGATGGGCTTTTGGAACCACTTGATTATGAATCACTTGGTACTTGCGAACCGTGACTTATGGGTAAGATGACAAAAACACCATTCTCCGGTACTATGAGAGAGCAACAGATTTGTTAGAAATCATACATACAGATGTATGTGGTCCAATGAATGTTGAAGCTCGTGGCGGATATCGTTATTTTCTCACCTTCACAGATGACTTAAGCAGATATGGGTATATCTACTTAATGAAACACAAGTCTGAAATGTTTGAAAAGTTCAAAGAATTTTAGAGTGAAGTTGAAAATCATCGTAACAAGAAAATAAAATTCCTACGATCTGATCATGGAGGAGAATATTTGAGTTACGAGTTTGGTCTTCAATTAAAACAATGTGGAAAAGTTTCACAAACTCATGCCACATGGAACACCACAGCATAATGGTGTGTCCGAACGTCATAACCGTACTTTATTGGATATAGTGCAATCTATGATGTCTCTTACCGATCTACCACTATCATTTTGGGGTTATGCATTAGAGACAGCTGCATTCACGTTAAATAGGGCACCATCTAAATCCGTTGAGACGACACCGTGTGAACTATGGTTTGGCAAGAAACCTAAGCTGTCGTTTCTTAAAGTTTGGAGTTGCGATGCTTATGTGAAAAAGTTTCATCTCGATAAGCTCAAACTCAAATCAGAGAAATATGTCTTCATAGGATACCCAAAGGAGACAGTTGGGTACACCTTCTATCACAGATCCGAAGGCAAGACATTCGTTGCTAAGAATGGATCCTTTCTAGAGAAGGAGTTTCTCTCGAAAGAAGTGAGTGGGAGGAAAGTAGAGAACTTGATGAGGTAACTGTACCTGCTCCCTTATTGGAAAGTAGTTCATCACAGAAATCTGTTCCTGTGACTACTACACCAATTAGTGAGGAAGCTAATGATGATGATCATGTAACTTCAGATCAAGTTACTATCGAATCTCGTAGGTAAACCAGAGTGAGATCCGCACCAAAGTGGTACGGTAATCCTATTCTGGAGGTCATGTTACTTGACCATGATGAACTTGCGAACTATGAGGAAGCGATGATGAGCCCAGATTTCGCGAAATGGTTTGAGGCCATGAAATCTGAGATATGATCCATGTATGAGAACAAAGTATGGACTTTGATGGATTTGCCCGATGATCGGCAAGCCATAGAAAATAAATGGATCTTCAAGAGAAATACGGACGCTGATAGTAGTGTTACTATCTACAAAGCTAGAATTGTCGCAAAAAGGTTTTCGACAAGTTCAAGGTGTTGACTACGATGAGAGTTTCTCACTCGTATCTATGCTTAAGTCTGTCCGAATCATGTTAGCAATAGCCGCGTTTTATGAAATCCGGCAAATGGATAAACAAAACTGCATTCCTTAATGGATTTATTAAAGAAGAGTTGTATATGATACAACCAGAAGGTTTTGTCAATCTTAAAGGTGCTAACAAAATGTGCAAGCTCCAGCGATCCATCTATGGACTGGTGCAAACATCTCGGAGTTGGAATATACGCTTTGATAAGTTGATCCAAGCATATAGTTTTATACAGACTTGCGGTGAAGCCTGTATTTACAAGAAAGTGAGTGGGAGCACTACAACATTTCTGATAAAGTATATGTGAAAGACATATTATTCATCGGAGATAATGTAGAATTATTCTGCAAAGCATAAAGGAATGTTTGAAAGGAGTTTTTCAAAGAAAGACCTTGGTGAAGCTGCTTACATATTGAGTATCAAGATCTATAGAGATAGATCAAGACGCTTGATAAGTTTTTTCAATGAGTACATACCTTGACAAGATTTTGAAGTAGTTCAAAATGGAACAGTCAAAGAAAAAGTTTGTTGCCTGTGTTACAAGGTGTGAAGTCGAGTAAGACTCAAAGCCCGACCACGGCAGAAGATAGAAAGAGAATGAAAGTCATTCCCTACGCCTCGGTCATAGGTTCTATAAAGTATGCCATGTTGTGTACCAGATCTATTGTATACCATACACTGTGTTAAGAGAGGGAGTACAATAGTGATCTAGGAGTAGATCAATGGACAGTGGTCAAAATTATCCTTACTGGAATAAGGATATGTTTCTCGATTACGGAGGTGACAAAAGGTTCGTCGTAAAGGCTTACGCCGATGCAAGTTTTGACACTGATCCAGATGACTCTAAGTCTCAATCTAGATACATATTGAAAGTGGGAGCAATTAGCTAGAGTAGCTCCATGCAGAGCATTGTTGACATAGAAATTTGCAAAATACATGCGGATCTGAATGTGGCAGACCCGTTGACTAAACTTCTCTCACAAGCAAAACATGATCACTTTTTGGGTCTTAATCACATAGCGATGTGAACTAGATTATTGAATCTAGAAAACCCTTTGGGTGTTAGTCACATGAAGATGTGAACCAATCACATAAAGATGTGAACTATTGATGTTAAATCATATGGCGATGTGATCTAGATTATTGACTCTAGTGCAAGTGGGAGACTGAAGGAAATATGCCTAGAGGCAATAATTAAGTTATTATTTATTTCCTTATATCATGATAAATGTTTATTATTCATGCTAGAATTGTATTAACCGGAAACATAATACATGTCTGAATACATAGACAAATAGTGTGTCACTAGTATGCCTCTACTTGACTAGCTCGTTAATCAAAGATGGTTATGTTTCCTAACCATGGACAAAGAGTTGTTATTTGATTAACGGGATCACATCGTTAGGTAAATGATCTGATTGACATGACCCATTCCATTAGCTTAGCACCCGATCGTTTAGTATGTTGCTATTGCTTTCTTCATGACTTATACATGTTCCTATGACTATGAGATTATGCAACTCCCGTTTACCGGAGGAACACTTTGTGTGCTACCAAACGTCACAACGTAACTGGGTGATTATAAAGGTGCTCTACAGGTGTCTCCAAAGGTACATGTTGGGTTGGCGTATTTCGAGATTAGGATTTGTCACTCCGATTGTCGGAGAGGTATCTCTGGGCCCTCTCGGTAATGCACATCACATAAGCCTTGCAAGCATTGCAACTAATGAGTTAGTTGTGAGATGATGTATTACGGAATGAGTAAAGAGACTTACCGGTAACGAGATTGAACTAGGTATTGAGATACCGATGATCGAATCTCGGGCAAGTAACATACGGATGACAAAAGGAACAACGTATGTTGTTATGCGGTCTGACCGATAAAGATCTTCGTATAATATGTAGGAGCCAATATGGGCATCCAGGTCCCGCTATTGGTTATTGACCGGAGACGTGTCTCAGTCATGTCTACATTGTTCTCGAACCCGTAGGGTCCGCACGCTTAAGGTTTCGATGACAGTTATATTATGAGTTTATGAGTTTTGATGTACCGAAGGAGTTCGGAGTCCCGGATGAGATCGGGGACATGACGAGGAGTCTTGAAATGGTCGAGACGTAAAAATCGATATATTGGACGACTATATTCAGACATCAGAAAGGTTCCGAGTGATTCGAGTATTTTTCGGAGTACCGGAGAGTTACGGGAATTCGTCGGGAGAAGTATTGGGCCTTATTGGGCCATACGGGAAAGAGAGAGGGGCTGCCTAGGGCAGGCTGCACGCCCCCCCCCCCCCAAGGCCTAGTCCGAATTGGACTAGGGGGAGAGGATGCGCCCCTTCCTTGTTTCCTACTCCTACTACATGGAAGGACTCCTAGTTGGACTAGGAAAGGGGAATCCTACTCCTGGTGGGAGTAGGACTACCCTAGGCGCGCCATAGAGAGGGCCGGCCCTCCCCTCCTCCACTCCTTTATATACGGGGGCAGGGGGCACCCCATAGACACACAAGTTGATCCACGTGATCATATTCTTAGCCGTGTGCGGTGCCCCCTTCCACCATAATCCTCGATAATATTGTAGCGGTCCTTAGGCGAAGCCCTGTGACGGTAGTACATCAAGATCGTCACCACGCCGTCGTGCTGACGGAACTCTTCCCCGACACTTTGGTGGATTGGAGTCCAGGGATCGTCATCGAGCTGAACGTGTGTTAGAACTCGGAGGTGCCGTAGTTTCGGTGCTTGATCGGTCGGGCCGTGGAGAAGTACGACTACATCAACCAAACGCTTCCGTTTTCGATCTACAAGGGTATGTAGATCACACTCTCCCCTCTCGTTGCTATGCATCACCATGATCTTGCGTGTGCGTAGGAAAATTTTGAAATTACTACGTTCCCCAACACAACAGGGGGCCCACGAGGGTGGAGGGCGCGCCTGGTGGGGGTGGGCGCACCCTCCTACCTCGTGGCCTCCTATTTCCTTTCTTGACGTAGAGTCCAAGTCTCGCTGGTATTATTCATTGAGAAAATCACGTTCGCGAAGGTTTCATTCTGTTTGGACTCCGTTTGATATTCCTTTTCTTCGAAACCCTAAAACAGGCAAAAAACAGCAATTCTGGGTTGGGCCTCCGGTTAATAGGTTAGTCCCAAAAATAATATAAAAGTGGATAATAAAGCCCAGTAATGTCCAAAATAGTAGATAATATAGCATGGAGCAATCAAAAATTATAGATACGTTGGAGACGTATCAGCCGTCGTCAACCACCTTGGTTGCGCTCAGCGCGGCGTGGTCAATGTGGTCAACGAACGACACCATCGGAAGTAGACTGTGCGTGGAGAGGGTGACAGGTGGGACCATGGCCGCACACAAGGAAATGCCTCCTTATTACGCGCAAAATAATGATTCCTCCACTTGACATCTGGGACCCACCGGAAGGGCCTCTGTATTTCGCAAAAATAACGTGCCCCCCGTTGACCTGTCAGACCCACCAGCTATCTTCGCATGCAAGAAAGTGCCTCCTTATTACGCACAAAAAAATGAATATTCCCGCTGCTAGCTGGAACCCAGCATAGTGGGAGGCTGACTTGTGGGCCTAACAAGTTAACGGCGACGGAGGGCTTTGTCAACTTAGTCAATATGAATGATTCTAGCTCCTATTACCGAACGATGTTCATCCAACGGCCGTAGTGCTTCTTCAACCTCTGGTCTTCTTGCTCCAGCCACCCAAACCAGTGTCGGTCGTGCCGCGTGCTCCTGCCTCCCGTGGCCGGCTGTGATGCCGCGGAGGCCTCACCGCCCCCTACTACTCCCACCGTTGGCCAGGCCATCCCTCTACTCACCCACACACCCTGTTATTCTGCGGCGACAGCAGCCTTACACCGCAGCCGAACCAGTGAACCCTCATACTCCTCTTCGCGTGGGCATCCACTGCTGCGTCTTCCCCGGCTCTGAGTCATCCCCTTCCTAGTCCTCGCCGCCGTCCACCGCCGTGGTGCTCTCGGCGCGGCGTGGTCAACGTGGTCAAGGAACCACTTCCATCGGACGTGGACTATACGTGGAGAGGCTGACAGCTGGGTCCACGGCCGCAGGAAGGAAGTGCCTACTTATCACGCGAAAAATAATGATTCCTCCACATGACAGCGGGGACCCACTGGACGGGCCACTGTATTTCGCGAAAAAAATGTTTCCCCCAGACTGCTGGGACCCACCAGCTACATCTTCGCAAACAAGGAAATGCGTCCGGGTAAAAAATGATTCGCTCCCCTGATTGCTGGGACCCAGCAGCTACATCTTCGCACGCAAGGAAATGCGTCCGGGCAAAAAAAAAATGATTCGCCCCACTGACTGCTGGGACCCACCAGCTACATTTTCGCACGCAAGGAAGTGCCTGACAGTCGGGACCCACCTGGTCGAATCGTACGTAGCGTTGTGATTCTGGTGGCGAACGTGTACGTACATATATACTGGTGGATGTAGAGGCGCGCACGTGTCGTAGTAGAGGCGCGTACGTGTCGTAGTAGAGGCGCGCACGTAGCATGTACACGTACGTACAGCGGCTAGGGTGCAAGAAAGAAAATACGGCCACGTATGTGTACATACGGGCGGGGTCTCGAACGCCTACTCGCGCATACGTACGGCCATGGCTCGTGTACATGGCTGGGTCGAAACGGAGAAACAGCGTCGTCGTTGTGTTCATGGGGAGACAATGGAATGCGTCGTGTTCATGGGGAGGCAACGGAATGCGTCGTGTTCATCGGGAGGCAATGGAACGCGTGGGAGGCAACCGGCTGGGTCGGAACGGACTACGTGGTCGTGTTCATCGGGAGAGCTTGGACGGAACAGGCGATGGAAACGAGGCCTGGCATACCGCACAATGGAGGAAACAGACCTCCTACGTTCGGAATGGGGTCCTGTTGATCGGGAGGGGTCTGGCGTACCGCAAAACGGACGAAACGGACCTCCTACGGTCAAAACGGGGGTCTTGTTGATCAGGAGGGTTGTGGCGTACCGCACAACGGAGGAAACGGACTTGTGTTGGAGCGCTATGATTGAAACGGGGGTCCTGTTCATCGGGAGGGGTGTGGTGTACTGCAAAACGGCACTCCACGGGATATTGTTCATCTCCACTGTCGACCTCCTCCAGCCTCCACGGGCTACCGTCGACCTCCTCCAGCCTCCATGGGCTCCTGTTCATTTAGCCTCCACCGCGCGCTACTCCACCGGCTACTGTTCAACCACCCCTCCATGGGCACCCCTCCACCGTCTACTGTTCAACCACCCCTCCACGGGCACCCCTCCACCGTCTACTATTCATCCAGCCCTCCACACCACGGGGTCCTGTTCAATCTCCCATCCACGGGCACCCCTCCACCGTCTACTGTTCATCCAGCCCTCCACCACAGCACGGGGTCCTGTTCATCCAGAGGCAACGCCACTGCTCAC